>NW_013667494.1:87826-90740 GCF_000517525.1 Limulus polyphemus
TTTTTCATACAGTAGTTTACTCTGATTGGAAGCTATTATTAATTACTAGGATTATATTACCTTAATCCTGATTTGTAAATGACTTAGATAAAACTTAATAACTATTACATTTCACTTACGTAATCTAGTTCAAACCAAAGCAGTTGATGTTCATGAGACTGATGATATAAATAGCGCCTCGATTAGCACTGCCTTTCGTATCGCAGCCATTTTGATGAATCCTGATATTTGACTAATGGCCTCCTCGTTATTGGAAGAGACAGATATAGTGTTTTTGGCGTATTGTTACACAGTTTAGCCTTATTATAACCCAGGTTACTTCCCCAAAACTACTTGTGTAGTTATAAAATTTGATAAATAATATAGAATATCACTATTATTTTTAACACAAGATAAGCTTTCTTTGATATATTTGAATTCAGAAAATAGGAATGGATACTGTTTTGGAATATTAACATAAAATTTCCTACTGTTAAGCTGAGAAATATTATAGTTTATTATAGCCTAATTGATTTATTTATAAACCTTTTTTGCCTGTTTGTGGCGTCATCTATTAACAATTTGTGGAAGTGCGTACAATTGGACTGAGAGCCAGAAAATTGTACTCATTATATCTATGAGCATAACTGCGTACAAAATAAAACGCTTTCTCATGTGTAAATTATTTTCACCAACAGATATATATAACTTTGAAGTGAAGCTGGACCAAGGAATTGTTGGGCCGTATTCCACAGATTTTGTTCTTCAAGGAGTTCCAATCCCTATCAGTAAATATGTTCACGTTGTTCGGGTGATGTACAATAGTGACACCAACTCGGATCAGGCCCAGATTTTCAAAGTACCAAAAACAAATAAAATTTCTATTGAGAATTTAGAACCTGGAAAAAGGTGAGGTTTCACACATTTTCATCTCCAATTTTTCCGTTATTTTAAATGCAAATACAGTAACTACCTAAAACAAAAACAAATTCATAACTAGGAATCTTTATTTAATGTTTTATAAATGAATATGACAAACGACTAAAATACGATTTAAACTAACTTTTGTCTCATAATTTGGAAATCATATAAATGTTACAGAATATTTATTAATTGACGTAAACAAATGGAAAATCTATTTCTTGATTTAAGGCTAACGAAATTAATGATGATACAGAAACACACGAACCTGCAAAACGGAAAACTCGCGTTTTAGGCCTAAATGTGAACTGCAGGGTTTTATCGGGAAAATGTAAATGTTTCTTGCTTCAGGAGCTTAGAAATTTTGAAGTTAGACCGTTATTTGACCTTTATTTATCTGTGTTCACATAAATATACATAATTTAACGTATTGTTACGACAGCGGAAGTCACGTGACGCTAGTAACACGTCATGAACTTCTAGAAGGATCCTGTCCCTTCCTGAATGCTCGAGCGTTTACTAGATTTCGGAATTATTTTATATATAAGACAGTCAAGACGTGACGGCAACAATGTAATGTGTAATCGACAGTTGAGTCGAGCACGTGAGACGTTTGTTATAGCGCGACTGTGAAAATTAAGTGTATCGCAAAGTTGTATTCAGAAAGAATAAACCAATTTTATTTAAGAAAGGACTAGTATCGATAAAGTTTCTTCGGAAAGAATTTTTACAGAAAATTAACTAACGACCGGAGGCGTAACAGTATATTTAGAAACGTCTGATGCTAGATTTTGCCAATAGTCAAAATAAAATAAAACAGTGGTGCTGTTTATTTAAATTTTCACAAATAATTTCGTTCTAAAATCATATAATCAAGAATTTTGTTATATGTGTTGAAATATGAAATAAAAAGAGAAAAAAGAAAATAGTGCGCCAATTTTGATTGTTAACGAAACCGAATTTCAAACCCGCCTAAACGCTTGGGCAAAAATTCATATTTCTAAGTTGTTTGAATAAATTCAGTTCGTTATGAACCCCTAAATGTTATTGAGCTAGTACTAGGATCTATTCACGATTCTTTTATCAAAACAGCTGGCTAAACATCATCTTCCTCCTGTTAGGCCTGTCAGCTGTATAACCCCACAAAACTTCGCCACACACACTCCTATCCAGATATATTTCTTGTTCCTTTACCTCCTCCGGTTTTGCTCCTCTATTTCCAACTGTCTGTTTCTTACTGGTCAACATTGGGAGCAGTCTGTTCGGAGGCTCTGTTTGGAGTTTCTGGAACAAGTATTAAATCTCCCAGCGGTTTACTACGCCTGTCCTGGATTCTCAAGAGTTTTAATTAGTTTCATCGCCGTATTTCTGGCGCTCATGTGATTACAAGTCTACTATCACTAGACCAGAGTTCCGTAACTATCTGAACGTATTTATTATTAAATTATTTTATTCTTAATTCACAAAACTGTTCAGATTACATAAACACACACACACACACACACACACACACACACACACACGCACGCACAAAACTGGCATGATACATGAACAATGACGTACACATTGATGCACCATGACCCGCATTACCCAATTCGCGCCGAATTCGTGAAAGTTCAACTTGTACAATGTATAATATTGTTATATCTATGTGTTAGTTTGTTAATTTTCCGTAGAAATTCTTTCCGAAAAACTTCAGCAATACAAGTCCTTCCTTAAATAAAACCAGTTTATTCTTTCTCAATACAACTTTGCAATACACTTAATTCCCACAGTCAGTTAACTTAAACAAACGCTATAATTCACAACGAACGATTCACGAGCTTGACTCAATTGTCCATGGCCAGGTGGTTAGGGCACTCGACTCGCAATCTGAGGGTCGTGGGTTCGAATCCCCATCCCACCAAACATGCTCGCCCTTTCAATCGTGGGAGCGCTATAATGTGACGGTCAATCCCACTATTCGTTGATAAAAGAGTAGCCCAAGAGTTGGCGGTGGGTGGTGATGACTAGC
>NW_013667494.1:90954-92481 GCF_000517525.1 Limulus polyphemus
AAATTCAAAACAAACAAACAAACAGACTAAATTGTCCGTCTCTATCTCTGTCTGCAATTCAATTCCATTGTTGCCGCCACTTCTTACCGGTCTTATATATACAAAAAGCGTATATCTCGTTTCTTCGTGAATATTCTAGAAACTCATCACGTGTTACCAGCGTCACGTGACTTCCGCTGTCGTAACAATATTAATATTTTTGGTGCCCAGTTGCCCATCTGATGATACATGTTTCCACCTTGTATTGGCCCACTTGTAAGATACACAAAATTAACACGTTTGGGACCCATGGGTTCACCTGATACACAGTTGCAATTCACAAAAGGCTTGTGTTTTATTTTTTAAGGACCCTTATAAGCATCTCATATCCCTCTACGCGACCACGCTGTAAAATTGTACGAACCAATAGGAAAGATGGGTTTATGTTATAATTTGATCTATGATTTTATTCACGTAATATTAGTAGGGTTTTCTTTATTTTTATTATTTGAATTCAAAAGAGTCGCATTTAATTTCGACAATTTGTAACCACTTAGGTACAAGCTGTGGGTTGATCTTTATTTGACCAATGGAAAAACTGTATCAAGTGACGTCATTGACTTCATGACAAAGGCAGGAGCTCCTAAACCACCAACTACTATCAAAAATGGAAAAGAAGACGTTGGTAAGATTATCGTAAAGATATATTTTTTTACACATGCAAGTATTAAGTTGCCATTGTAAGAAAAATGTATATCTTTGTTAAATCTTGAACATCAGTAAATTAGTTTTATACAACCTTTTGTTTTCATATTTTCTACTAACTGAAAATAATCAAGTAGAATTCATCACAAGTAGAACTGCATTTCATTAGTTATATAATTACAGCCATATTAATAAACGACTTTATTGTACACGTAAAAATTTAAGTCGCTATATATGTGTGATTTCGGACTAATTTTCTGTAATAGGAAATATGACTTGCTTAATTCAATAGAAACTGTTCAAAAATAGTTTTATAAACGAATTTCGGTGATTTTATAAGTAAAATGTATTTGTGGCTGAGTTGAGTGCAGTTTAGGTACTTCGAAAAACGGCGAAAAATTAGGTTTTCATTGGGTAAATTCAGTGTATTTATATTCAGTTACTTTTGAAGAAACTTACAAAGTAGTAAAATGTTACAACGACGTGAAATCGTAAGTTATCTGTAGGATGTTCTAATGTATGTTCGTCATTTGCGTTTAGTGAAAGAAGCAGAGGCCCTCCAGGGAACATCTAATGACAGTAACACCAAGAAGGCCTACTATGTTGCCCTGATTATTGTGGCTATTGTTGCAGCTGTGGCTGGTCTGGGATTTATTGTATTGTTGATTATCCTTATGAAAAAAACAGTCGAGTGCTAAGGCTCCAATTACGCGTGCACCCTCTGAATCAGCTTATGACAATCCTACTTATAAGGCAAGTTAATATTTTTGAAAAATAACTTCCTCCCATGCATTAACCAATTCGTTTAACACTGTTTCAGTGCAGTACAAAATCAGAATAATA
>NW_013667494.1:93449-97688 GCF_000517525.1 Limulus polyphemus
TGCTAAATTAGGAACGGCTAGCACAGATAGCCCTCTTGTAGCTTTACGCGAAGTTCAAAATAAAACAAACCAGTAACTGAAACTATTGCGATTTCCCATTTCACTGGAAATTGGTTCAGTATTTAGCCAAATACTCATCAGTAAGTAGCCGAGTGCTCCAAGAAAGCGTAAGTTACGGTATTTTAAAGCTTTTAACTTCTGACGCAAGCAGGAAACTGTTAGCCTTGTTTCATATAAAATTATGAGTAGTGTAACAGCCTAACCCTAAAGTGAAGTACAATAATTAATTAATACTTTATTGTTGATAAACCGTAGCTTAGTGATTTCCGGCGATTCACATTTTGCGTCCCGCTGCCTTAAAAATATTTTCAACACATTGGGGAAGTTGGTACGCTGTAAAAACGACTGCCAAAACCCCATTAGCCGATCACGCAAGAGCTGGCGACGGGTGCTGTTGATTAGCTACCAAACCTATTGTTTAAAATTATGGCCAGCTATGCGCAGCTAGCTTTTGTGTCAGTTTGCGCAAACTACTTAAATAATAATAATAATAAAACCTTACTGCTGGTTTTCTAAGTATGATGTATATATCAGTGGTCTGCACACTTATTCATTTTACAAAATATTTGTCTTCAAAACTCTATTAATAGATGTCTAGATATTCGTATCTGTCAAGTTGCATGTTTTGGCAGAACATTTACTAATTTTCAACCTCGCTGGTCTTTGGTGTAGTTTTCTCGTGTTAATCATAATCTAGAACCTGACTTATTGATCTAATGTTTATGAGCTTCCAAATCTTTCCACCAGGTTTGAATTGTGAAGTGCGTTACAAGGTCTACTTTTTTAGGATTGGAATAATTTTCTTTTGAATTACTTTTTTTTTACCACGGAAGATGGAGCTGTCATTTTTTTTATAAAGTGATAAAATATTTCGTCCATGTTAATATTTTGATGTACGCAGCTTGCTGATACAGTGTAGTGCCAAATACCAATGACCACCATGATATTTCTAAGTTCTACCCTTACAATAATTTTCCTAAGTCGTGTTTGTGTTTCATTAATTGTCCCTTCCCTTTGACAAGAGAATTTGTAACGTTGTAAAAATTTATGAAATTATTCCTCTCGTAACGTCGTGATACCAATCGTGCACATTCCAAACAGCTGTAAGTGTAGACTTTGACGTGCACATTCCGAACAGCTGTAAGTGTAGACTTTGACGTGCACATTCCGAACAGCTGTAAGTGTAGACTTTGACGTGCACATTCCGAACAGCTGTAAGGGTAGACTTTGACGTGCACATTCCGAACAGATGTAAGGGTATACTTTGACGTGCACATTCCGAACATCTGTAAGGGTATACTTTGACATGCACATTCCGAACAGCTGTAAGGGTAGACTTTGAAAAATCACGATGATGCATAACTTTTGCATCACCCTGTACTATCAAAGTATAGGCCAAGTTTTAGAATATCATTCTTTTAATTGTTACGCAACAAACAGTTTTACCTCATAATAGAATTAATTCTTTTAATTGTTACGCAACAAACAGTTTTACCTCATAATAGAATTAATTCTTTTAATTGTTACGCAACAAACAGTTTTACCTCGTAATTCTATTTAATTCTAATGAAATATTTCACTCTTCTAATAAGCTTTATTTTGCTATAAACTCGTATTAAAATATTTGCACCTGTTAATAATATTTTTTAAAACCTTTTCGTTTTTACTTATTACACGATAAGCAATAGAAACCAGGTTGATTTGTGTGTTAACTGAGTCTTTCGTTATTAATAGTTCTTTTGATTCTTTTTATTTTGTTTTTAAATTTTATTTAGACGTACGATGGTGACAATACAGAACAGAAGAATGGAACAGTGCAACCCTAATGAACTTCATAACAAAGTCTCGCAGATTAACCAGTTGAAAGTCATCAAAATTT
Source organism: Limulus polyphemus (assembly GCF_000517525.1). Lineage (NCBI taxonomy): Eukaryota > Metazoa > Arthropoda > Merostomata > Xiphosura > Limulidae > Limulus > Limulus polyphemus. The sequence continues at coordinate 95,389 of NW_013667494.1, forward strand.
TGGTTTTGTAGATTATATCTATTGTGTATGAATACCTGTACAAACGATGAAAATGTTGAGTGTTTGTCTCTTTATACGGAGGATTTATTCCACCAATGAAATCCTGCGGCTACTTTACTTAAAAAATATCCAGATTGAATAATTCCATGAACGTTATATCTTCTACAGAAAGTATTTAAAAGGCGTGATTTTATAAATTCCGAATTTGTGAAAACCTGTAACTGGTACGTCAAAACCGCGTGTTATAACATTCACATCTTTAGTTTGTTAACTGTATAGATTATTATCATGAATGTGGTGTTGGATGTTTCACTTCATTCTCTATGAGTTGAATGTACATCATTTTTGTAATCTAACTTTAGTTTATTTTCATAACCAGTTTTGTGCTGAAAGCATAAGTGTGTGTGTGGAAATGAAACGGTTTGGTATTGTAATATGGTAACATGTACGTTTGTTTATTTGTTCGTCAGAGTGTTTAAGAAACTGTTATTTTAATTTGTACAATTAGAACAGTCAAAATCGAACTGCATAAGAATTAAATAAATATTCATAAGTCCAAACTGAAAGCAACTTTGTGGACAAAAATTTAACCTGGGTTAGCCACAATAAGCATATCATCGTATTTTCAAGTAACTTACAAAGACGTCATGCTTGTTCCAAAATATTGTATTTCAAAATAGAGAACTCCCATTTCTCAGGGTGAAATCTTATTTTTTATATTTTTTCTGTAGACTTGTAGAATATTAATCAAAAATCTTTAAATAAAATTTCTCAGAAAAATATATTATTAGAAATCGGAATCACGATTCAAAAAAAATATTAAAATATTTCCCTTCCTCCCCCCCCCCCCAAAAAAAAGAGAGAAACGCACGAGAATACATATTAGATGCCTGCTTTCAACTCTTCCGTTGCTTCGTCTTTTAATCGATGGGAAATAAACAAATTACTTTTCCCCCCAGTGATGTACATAATTCTATCTTCGAGAGTTTGAAAATTATAACGAGTATTAAGGATGAGACATGTTTTTTGTAGTAGTTCACATTCAACGTGTTGTATATTATATGCTTTATTTATTTGTAACCACGTGCTTTAAATGACATTCAGTCTTACCTGCGCATGTCTTTTATTTTTTTCAAGTAGATATTGAAGTTGTGTTTTGTTTTCGGTATTTTACTACAATGAATATTATTAGTGGTTTTTTGTTGTTATTATTTTTATGCTGAAACATATATAACACTTCTGAAAACTTGTTTTAATATATAGTGTGGAATCTCATTTATTAACAAAAATAATTTAACCGCGCTTTGTTAATTAAACATGATATAAAAGTTTGTTGTCGTTATGACATTTCTACAAGGAAAACAAAATTTTGCCGTATTTCTTTTTCCCCGAACAATAGAAGTTACCTAAGTGTTTGTAGTATTTCTTAGTTATATTTATGGGTGGTAGTAGTGTGGCCTTCAATCGCACTAAACTTTGTAAAATCAGATTTGGGTTTAAAAGTTTGAAAGTCAACTAAATAACCCTACAGTCGAAACGAAAATTAGTCTTAGTTGAAATAACGTAATTAATTGTTCTATTAAATAACCCTACCGTCGAAACGAGAATTAGTCTTAGTTGAAATAACGTAATTAATTGTTCTATTAAATAACCCTACCGTCGAAACGAGAATTAGTCTTAGTTGAAATAACGTAATTAATTGTTCTATTAAATAACCCTACCGTCGAAACGAGAATTAGTCTTAGTTGAAATAACGTAATTAATTGTTCTATTAAATATTTTGATTACAGGAAAAGTTTTACAAGATATTCTTCACATGTGAGCTAATCTAGTATGTTTCTTTAAGTAATGTATAAAATGAATATGGACTGTATGAAATTACATTATTTTAGTTTATTATCATCCTTTTTTTAAAAATAAAATGTAGTTATCGTTATGCAGTGCTGGAAAGCTTGAATATAATTAAATAGAATTTTCTGAGTAACAATACTGGTTTGTGCTGCAAGCAGCCCTCATGCCCTGCGTTGTCTTTCTGTGCAGAAAATTAGTAGACGTCACATTGATTGTGATCTCGTAACAATATTGATATTTCTACCTGAAGTTAGCAGAGGTCACATTGATTGTACTCACGTAACAATATTGATATTTCTACCCGAAGTTAGCAGAGGTCACATTGATTGTACTCACGTAACAATATTGATATTTCTACCCGAAGTTAGCAGAGGTCACATTGATTGTACTCACGTAACAATATTGATATTTCTACCTGAAGTTAGCAGACCTCACATTGATTGTACTCA
>NW_013667494.1:98547-120232 GCF_000517525.1 Limulus polyphemus
AGTGCTTTGGTCCATGTTAGTATGTTAAGTTCAAATGATGGACAATTGCAGGTATGTACAGGAGAGTTTCAGGTTATGAGAATAAATGTACTTAACTTACGGCTTTTGTGTCTGGTGTCTATTCATATAACGTTAATAAATCACACAATACAAACAGGGAATAAAAAAACATACAAATAAAACTTTCAATACTAGTAAGAAATACGAACGTTTTGAAAGCTTGATTATCAGAGTTATCAGGTTTTGTTGAAAATCAACGAGTTGATTAGATGAAAAATAAATATCTTGATAAAAAATTTAGCCAAATATTTTCAAATATTCTGAAATGAATGCACGCGTGTAAGCCACACCATTGGTTTGGCTGAATAAATCTGCACTAGTCGGCAACTTAACAGAAATATGGAATGGGATGTCTAATTTTTGATGATTAAGTTTAATGTATAACATGAAATCACGATTTCAATAGTAGCTATTATTTAATATCCAATAATAATTTCACTTTCCAACAGATGGCAATATACGGTGTTCTTCATAAATAATTCAAATAAAAAGAAAGTGCAAAAAAAAAAAAATCAACTGCATTCGCGTTTAATACACGCGGAAGAAAACAACGAAAAACACGCAGTTTTAATACAACTTGCATAATTTATGTTTAAATATGAGTGGTGCTAAGCTCTCCTAATTCTTAGAATTCAGTCCACACTATTTAAGATTTAAAAGTTTACAAAAAATATGCTTATCACAAAGGGGCTGAACATTTTAAATTCTTTTAATTTTATAAACATGCTTCAAAAGATTGTATGCGAAAATAAGTATTTAAAAATCTAAAAATTGTCCCCCCCACCTCCCTATATATATATACACACACACGTGTGCGTGATTTTTTAACACTTATCATGGCCTAGTTACGTTGGTTCGCTGGCTTTTTGCTTTCGAAACTAATGTCTTATACACAATACAAAAATAACAATTTGAAGAGTATGTCCGGTCTGGCTGACGAGTTATGGTATTGAATGAAAGGCCTCCTGAGTACTAGAGTTTTGCAGAGAAACTTATGTTTAAAACACTATTTTAAACGATTCTCAAAGGAATTATTAATAATAAAAAAACTCCTGTTCTATAGTGTAATTTTTTATCCTATTATTAGGCCATATTTGTACTGTTTTTAACAATAAAAATATGTGTGGTTTAAATAAAGAGTGACGTGAAATATCTAAGCAGTTGTGAATGGAACACGGGATGTTCATTACGTAGAATACGAAGTATCTGAGAATTCTTTCTGGAAAAGTTTTTATATGGTATGTTATGACTACCAATTAACAACAGATTTAGAAAGAGGATTGTTTATGAATTTCGAGTAAAACTACACGAAGGCTATTTGCGCTAGCCGTCCCTAATTTAGCAGTTTAAGACTAGAAGGAAGGCAACTAGTCATCACCACCCACCGCCAACTATTGGGCTACTCTTTTACCAACGAATAGTGGGATTGACCGTCACATTATAACGCCCCCACGGCTGAAAGGGCGAGCATGTTTGGTGTGACGGGGATTCGAACCCGTGACCCTCAGATTGCAAGTCGAGTGCCCTAGAAAGAGGGAAATGAAGTCTTAATTATAAAAATGAAGACGATAGTAAATACGTGGTTGGATTCCCTGCTGTGTACAGGACAAAAGAGAGCCCATTCTATAGATCTCCGCTAAAAAACAACATTGTTTATACTTGATACAACTTGTTTTCATACTCTGCTACAGATGGATTAATTGTAGTCCGAAACGTTCGAGCCATATAGATGATATTTTCGCCCTAACTGTCTTCATTTTCATTAGTACAATATGATTAATTATATCTATGCTATAACGGATGATATTGCTTATTATATGGCTCAGAGTAATAATATTTCTATATTGTTCGCCATGACCATGCTCTGACTGATGTAGCCTATTTTATTTATTTCATTATAACAATATTCTAACTGTGGAATCACTTTGTTTATTGTTCGCTATGACCATGTTTTAAATGATGGGTTCGATTTCTGTATGGTTCATTATAACAATATTCTAACTGTGAAATCACTTTGTTTATTGTTCGCTATGACCATGTTCTAAATGATGGGTCCGATTTCTGTATGGTTCATTATAACAATATTCTAACTGGTTACTTGTCGGAGACACTTTCTATAAGGTTCAATATTTTCATGTTAAAATTGGTGAAACCGCTTCCAATTTAACCTGATTCAACATTAAACAGAACATAGGTTTAACGCAAAATATACGAAACTCTATAGTCTCAGCGCTTTCAAAAGGCGAGCCTTCTTCTTTGTCTCTGAAGAAGAAAAGTCCACTTTTCGAAAGCGCTCGGATCACAGATTTTCGCATTTTTGTTTTAAATTGATTTCTTGAACCTCCATGTTTTTCCTAACATCAGAAGATAGGTTTGAAAGTAGTAAACGACTGTATGGTTGCAGAATGATAAGCAAGCAAGGCTTAGCAGTAAAAATGCTCAGCTCGGAACTTGTAAATATATCCTATAAAGTCCAATAAACGTTGTTTTTTCTGGTCTGAGAAAGATAAAATCTCACAAAATTATATACTATCAGTTAAATAAGTTCTACTTAGTATGCGTTCTCGGTATTAGGATTCAATAACAACAACAACAAAAAAAGGTGAAAAGTTTTCTTGAAAAGCATATAAAAGTTTGGATTTTAAATAAGTTTTTATATGTCGGTATATGATCAACAAAAATGACATTAGATATTTTGTTAATTTATTACAGCACATTTATTTTTCATAAAAGTGTGAAACACCATTTTAGCATAAAATTTAAAGATAAATATAGACACATTAATTTTTAAATTACATTTAAGCCTTTTATCATATACCATGGCTCTATTTACGTATGCCCCCAGTGGCACAGCGGTATCTCTACGAACTTACAACGTTAGAAACCGGGTTTTGATATCCCTGGTTGGCAGAGCACAGATAGCCCATTGTGCAGTTTTATGTTTAATTTCAAACAAACACACTTTTTATGTATTTATTTTATTTTTCTTTGAAAGGAAATTAAGTATAATTTCACTTTTCTTATCGTTCTTAATCGTTTGGAACGTCGTTATTATTTCAGGAAGTATTCTGTAGCTATGATTTACCAGAAAATAGATCTTACTAAATATAACTGAAACAGTTATGTATATTTAGAATAGACGGTTTTCTCGGATTTAAATATTTTCTATTTACGTCCATAAACTACAAACAAAATCACGACTTCGGACATGTTTAGTCTATGTTATAATGGTTTTTTTAATGTATCATTTAGTTTTTAAAGCAATGCTCGGATATTTAGTGCTTATTTAGGCCAATAATTACTAGGTTGTCGCTCATGTTGCACTTTTAGTGCTTTAATATTCGTAAAAACATCATAAGAATAATCCAATAGCTTTCTTGTGTTGTGTTTATGGTCAAGCACAAAGCTGCTCAATGGGCTATCTGTGCTGTGCTTATCACGGGGGAATCAAATCACAGTGTTTTAGCCTTATAAGCCTTCATACTTGCTGTTGAGCCACTGGGAGACAAAATGCTTTCTTAGGAAAATGTTAAAGATTAAGTTAAAGCACTGAAATACTCACTAGTGTCAACATTATATGGTACTGGTCCCAGTTTTATGTCAGTTCTAACAATGATCATATTATGTGGTAATGATTCTAGGTTTTATGTCAGTTCTAACAATGATTACGTTCTGTGGTAATGATCCTGGTTTTTATGTCCATTTTAACAATGCTTACATTATGTGGTACTCAGTGATCCCAGTTTTTATGTCCATTTTAACAATGCTTACATTATGTGGTACTCACTGATCCCAGTTTTTGCGTCAGTTTTAACAATGATTACTGCCGACCTGTTTAAAACGAATCAACCCACAGATATAAATTTTCTTGTAATATATTTTAAGTGCAAACAGACACCAGCTGTATACCAGAATGTAGCAGCAAATAAAAGCTCGGGGTTCAAAACTTTCAACTTTTATATTTAACTAAATGAAATAATGGAATTCTAATAAAACGTTTATTTATTTGTCTATTTTTTGCCATTAATAAGATAGAAACTTGCTTGCTTTGATTCGAAAATAGGAGTGAACAATAAGTATTCACACTTATTATTAAAACAATACTAGTAGACGATGTTTTCACACTTAGCTCCATTACTGAGACAATACTAGTGGAAGATAAGTATTCACACACAGTTTCCTTTTTGACAAAATACTAACAGAAATACATGTTATTATGCGCTGAAACTGGGACTATAACCAACAATACTAAGAATGAAAAGTTATTATCGACATTAAAAAGTGCTTTGGGAATGACATTAAAGACTAGTTCTTTAAATCTTGAAGCGTAACTTTAAAATGTCAAAACTGGATTTCCTGGAATATACGGGTGCACTCAGAGGTGTAGTACGTGTGATACGTTCTTTCCAGATCACGATATTCTTTGTAGAAAACTAGCCGAATGGCTTAAAAATCAAAATTGTGTTGGAAAGTTTGGATTAAATATTTTTATTATTTACTTCTTTATAAAAATGTTCTAGCTTAAGACATGACCAATGCTGTTCAGGATACCAATGGTTGCATCCCCGTGTCTAATTTTACATAATGGGCCCATAGGATTTACTAAGAATATAAAATATTTTGCCTGTGAGTTGTGTTCTTTGTGAAAGAAAGGTAAAAAAAAAATCAGTAACACATCAGTGCTTTACGTGGTTCCAATTTTTGTACGCTTCTTTAGGGCAGTCAATTTCTTGGTTTTTCACAGGAATGGTGTATTACTGAACTATGTATACCTTTATCAGAATTCTATAAACTCCTTAAATAAAACACTCTGGCACTAAAATCATTGAACTTGTGATGTTGTGCATATTACTTGCACTTAGTTATGTAAGACTATAATTAAACTCCAGTAAACTCAGTATAAATTTTTGTGCTACCTGTTGTTTGGTTTCCATAAAATATCAGTCGTTATAAGATAAAACCCATGACTTTTGGAAATTTTGTCTAGACTGTGGGTCCGAGAGTCCATGATTTGAATTCGTTTACGCAAGACCGCACTGGACACTTTCAGGGTTATGGGTGAGTTATAAGAGTGAAAGTCAAATCCAAGTATTCGATTAAAGTAGTCCAAGAGTTGGCGATCATACTGTTGACTAAATGCCTGCTTTCTTTCTGGAGTATCATTTCAAAATTAGTGACGGCTGGCACAGATAGCCCTTATGTAGCTAAGCACATAAATTCTAAATAAGCACACGAATAATCTTTTCGTGTGGCGGCTACTTACAATTGAACTTTAATTTATAGTTACCTAGAAATATTGTATGATTCCAGAGCTTATGTAAAATTTCAAAGAAGAATTACAACGCTAAAATTCGGTTTCGATACCCGTGATGGGCACAGCACAGATAGCCTATTATGTAGCTTTGTGATTAACAAAGAAACCGACCGTAGTTTTATTACAATGCCAATAATTCCACAACAAACTGTAGAAATTAATTTATACCATAACGTCGATATAATGTAGTAAATTTATATTGAACCAATTAAAATATTCAGTATATGTTTAACAAAAGTTTATATTTCGTTCACACTTGTTTTTAAGATAGAAAATATCGAAAGCAAAAGAAAATAGATACAGCTGAATTTTAGTTTTTAGTGTTCGCGACATTCCAATACAAGCTGTTTTTTTTTCATCTTTATTTTCAAATTTGTATAACCTCTGGTGGCTAGCGACAAGCATTAAGGCTTATAATCCTAAAATTTGATATTCGATTCCTGCTGTTGGTACAGTGCAGATAGTCTATTGTGCAGCTTTGCACTTAAGAAAACAAACAAACGTTAGTTTATTTACAACACATCGTAAGAGGTGCGAACATGAAGAAAATGAGTATGAAAGATTTCTAGAACTCCTAGGTGTGTCTGAATATCTTTACTCTCAAACACAGAGCACAGTGAAAGTTCTTCAGTATCGAGACAATGAATTCATTACCTTGAAGATGTAGAAACTTTAGTTCACACCTATAAACAACCTCCAGTAGAGAGAAATCTGAAGACGTGATTAAACTAATCCTGCGGCTCATTTCGTCTCAGATCTTCTTCGTCTTCTGCATTACTATATTCTTCTTTCCTAAAATAGTATATGCTAAACCCGAGTTCTTTAGATGGTACTTACAATCGTTTAAGTATATTTTATTTGTATCCGGCTTGCTAGTCTCTGGTGCTCAGCAGAGCAAAGATAACGTCATTAAAATATTCACTGAGTTCAGTTCGGTCTACAATCGTGGACTTATTTGATATGTAGATGAAACACGAGACGAAAACCTTCGGGAATCTTCTTTATGATCAGCTGTTACTGCCGTAGTCTTTTATAATGCTCAAAAGGCGAAACATTTAAAATGAGTGTCTACTTTTTTATTTACACACACACATATATATACATATATTAGAAATGTTATTTAAGAAGTTTAGATTTGTGCTAAATTTGCAAATTTTCATCTTTTGGTTTCTTCGTTCTTTAGAACAAACATTATGGTTTTTATTTGACATCTCTTTATGAAATATGAAATTAATACTCTCGTACTATCATTGATAGTTTTGCTGTAACCTTTTGTTTCAACGTAACTCTTGTTAGGCTTACAATTGGGAATAATGCAGCTAATCACACATTCTCTAATCATGTTCGACTTATTATTTGATGGATAAAAGCAGTCACAACATATTTATTTTTTCAGTCAATATATGAAACGAACTTTCTTTTTAGTAATTTATTTTCGTGCCATAGGATATGAACAAGTATATGATGATGACAAAACCTTGTCGAAACGTCGTACATTTGCTGTTATGTTAAACTTATATTAAAGTTTTTCTTCATTACCCATTCAAGCCGTCTCCAGCTATTATAAGTATAGAGTGTTAACCATACTTTATATAAAGAGCCCGGCATGGCCACGTGGTTAGGACGCTCGACTCACAACCTGAAGGTCGCGGGTTCGAATCCCCATCCCACCAAACTTGCTCTCCGTTATAATGTGGCGGTCAATCCCACTATTCATTGGTAAAAGAGTAGCCCGAGAGTTGACGGTGGGTGGTGATGACTAGCTGCCTTCCCTCTAGTCTTTCACTGTTAAATTAGGGACGACTAGCGAAGATAGCCCTCGTGTAGCTTTGCGCGAAATTCAAAGACAAACTTTATACAGATACGAACCATTTAGCCACAGGCGCCGTACTTAGCACATACATATTTAGTTCACGGCTAATTCTCTTGCAGTATCTTTATGGATAGGCTTAGAGCTGAAGACATATATCACAATCCTTTCCTGGGAAATATAACCCATATAATGGGATTGTTAAGTGATGTAGAACCAGGAACAAAACTTTTTGAAGAATAAAGTGGGAAAACTCACACAATAGAGAGCTTAATTAAGTAACAAGCTCGTAACCTCATCACCCCAAACCTGTCAAAAGCAGTGATTTAATTGGTAAAGTGAGGGCAATGGTCATGAAAGAGAACCCTCCGATCCCTCCTAACACGTTTGCTTGTTTGAAGTTAAGCACAAAGCTACACAAAGGTCTACCTGTGCTCTGCATATCACGGGTATCGAAACCCGGTTTCTAGCGTTGTAAATCTGCAGACGTACCGCAGCGCCACTGGGAGAGGCTCTTAAAACATAAACATTACGATTTAACTGGGTATATCTCTTTATGGTTAACAATATAATAAGTACATATTTTTAGTTAATGAAGACTTATAAGATTTCCGCTACACCTTATAATTCATGTCTACTGTTTTCATGATAAACGAAGAAGAATAAATTGGAATCACAATAATTTCATTTAACCCCTTTTTTTTCAACTCCCACCTATGCAACTCCAATGAATGTTTGTGCCAATGAACTGCTTAAACGTGGTAGAAGTTCTATGGAAAGTATGTCAATGTGTGTGATCGAAGATTAACCCCTTACATTGGAAATTACAATGTCAAACATTAACGTGTAATCAATGACCACTAGACTGAGTACGGAACCTTAAATATCTTTCTTATAAATTGTGATAATGTTCTGTACATATTCGTATAAAACAAATATTTTTATGATATTTATAACTAAGCCTTGTCTCCTATTATTGAGACACTGAGAATGTTTGTTTTATTTCTCTGTCAGTAACCATATCGTGAAAAAGTCTCCCAAAGAAAGTTTGAATGAATCGTTAATGATTAGAAAGGATATTAGCTGAAGCTAATGAAACATTCCTCCTGAATGTACTCTTATCGTCCGTGCTACAAAACCTTTATATAATCCTCGAGAGAAATTGAAATCACCGTCTTCCATCATCCTAATTAGGACTACTTTGCCTCCTTAAACTCATTAAAAATCACGAACCTGCAAGAAACTGCACTCCACTGAAAGCTAATTACTTCTTTATCGCACGACTGACCATTTCGTTTTGAATAAGATATCTGGCTTCTCTTAAATTGTAGTTGGACATATTAGTTTAATGTTTGGATAATAAAAGACAAAATACATTTCCTAAGATGGTCCCATAAAAGTAAAATATGAAACTTGAATTATATCACTGTTTCCTTGAACTCTTATATTGTAGAAATTCCTCGTATTTACTGTTCAGTTTTATGATTTTAACGTGGTTTTTCATTGTTCAGGAGGAGATATAACTTTTTCTTTTCATTTTTTTACGGCATGGCCAGGTGGTTAGGGCGCTCGACTTGCAATCTGAGGGTTACGGGTTCGAATCCCTGTCACACCAAACATGCTCGCTCTTTTAGCCGTGGGGGCGTTATAATGTGACGGTCAATCCCACTATTCGTTGATAAAAGAGTAGCCCAAGAGTTGTCGGTGGGTGGTGATGACTAGCTGCCTTCCCTCTAGTCTTACACTGCTAAATTAGGGACGGCTAGTGCAAATAGCCCTCGTGTAGCTTTGCGCGAAATTCAAAACAAACAAACATTTTTTACGGAAATACTTACTGTGTAAAACTATTCCGAAATCAGTCTCGTTCATCGTTTTGTAGATTTTTGTCTAAAATAATAACCAGTAGATATTAAACTACATATGATATGTAAATTGTAAACTACAGACTAGTAGAAATACTCTGTGGGAAGACATTGGAATCACTTACTTTAATGTTATCCTAACAAAGATATGCGTATTTTTAATAACATGGTTTTCTAATCGCGTTTGACTACAAGTATGTTAAACGTTTTCAATTGTCATCACAGGTGTTAGAATATCTTGTATTTAAATAATATATCAAACAATGTGCTTAAACAGATTATTAAACAATATGTTTACACAGTTTATTTAGCAACGTGATTAAATACCATATTAGACAGTTTGTTTGTTTGTAATTAAGCACAAAGTTACACAATAGGCTATCCTGTGCTCTGTCCACCACGGGTATCAAAACCCGGATTCTAGCGTTGTAAGTCCACAATACATACCGCTGTGCCACTGGGGGGGCATATTAGACAGAATAATTAAAAATATATTAAACAACGAACTTAAAAAGTGTATTAAACAATGTACTTAAGATATCTATAAAACAATGTATTTAAGATATCTATAAAACAATGTACTTAAGATATTTATTAAACAATGTACTTAAGATACTTATAAAACAATGTACTTAAGATATCTATAAAACAATGCACTTAAGATATTTATTGAACAATGTACTTAAGATATTTATAAAACATTGTACTTAAGATATTTATTAAACAATGTACTTAAGATATTTATTAAACAATGTACTTAAGATATTTATAAAACAATGTACTTAAGATATTTATTAAACAATGTATTTAAGATATTTATTAAACAATGTACTTAAGATATTTATTAAACAATGTTCTTAAGATATTTATAAAACAATGTTCTTAAGATATTTATAAAACAATGTACTTAAGATATTTATTAAACAATGTACTTAAGATATTTATTAAACAATGTATATAAGATATTTATTAAACAATGTATTTAAGATATTTATAAAACAATGTTCTTAAGACATTTATTAAACAATGTACTTAAGATATTTATTAAACAATGTACTTAAGATATTTATTAAACAATGTACTTAAGATATTTATAAAACAATGTACTTAAGATATTTATAAAACAATGTTCTTAAGATATTTATAAAACAATGTACTTAAGATATTTATTAAACAATGTACTTAAGATATTTATTGAAATATATTCAACATAATATGAGAGAATGTAATTAAATACTGCATTAAACAATGTACTTAAAAATACAGTCAGATTCCTAGTAAGTTAACTATGTGCTATTTTTTTCATGTCCTTGTTTTACACCAGGTTCTATCAACTCTTCATTTGCAAGTTGTGGCTTGTTGCAGACTCAGCTTTCTTCTGGTTTGTCAAATGTACATTTTGTAATTCCCTATTCACATATAAACCTTAATTCCACGATCTTTCCATTACATTTTAACTTACGTATGTTTGGAATTCTTTCTTCGACTTTTTCTGTCTTCACATTTGGTGTTTTCGACACGTATGTTCTCAATTCTGTGCTTTTTTCGGTTTTATCCGTCTTAAACATTATTAATCCAGATACTTGACGTACTAAAATGATTTAACGAGGATCTAGGTGCAAACGTGACATTCATTTCAACAACCGTTCTCCAAAAATCTTTCCTACGAACCATTTACTTCAGGTACTAGAACGGATAGTGTTGCTATGGGAATCCATTGAATGTTTCTTGTGAGGCTTTTCAATTGCTAACTCAATTACATAAGTGAATGCGACAGTTGGTGTAGTTGTACCTACAACACGAGCTCTAGAACTTTTACTACGTAGTTAAAGAATGATCATGAAAAACAGCCTTATATTATGAGATATCTCTACCCACAGTGTCAACAATATACAAACTAACTAGAATTGAAGGTACCAAACCTTAATTTGCGAAAATGATGGTTGTATAAATCTGACTACGAATAGAGGTCAACTGATATCATAATAGGTCAAGTGGAGGTCAACATTTAAGAAGTCATCAAAATAACCATTTATAGGTGTCAGATTAAAGCTACAATGTTACAAAAGTTATAAATATGTATTAAAATACATTAAGATACGTAAGGTGTAGAATTCAGCAAAGGTCAGCATTCTAGAATTTTTGAAAATAATCAATGTGTAGGTACTACCATAGAGCTGTGGACTCATGCGCTTTTAAAATATGCATGAAAATGTATTTGGAAGGTTTCTTCTACGAAAGTACTATAAAACAAACTTGAAAATTAGAACTCCTTACTAGCGTAAAGAAGAACTTTATTGTTGGGTAAAGAAGTAATATTTCGTCATTTTCAAGTTGTTTATTTCAATGAGAGCAAAGAGATGACAACGATTTTAAAGGCTGTTTTCCTTGCTCTTTGTTAATTGATGTCGATTATTTTATTTTTCACGATAGTGAAACAATAAATCATTTAACTGATGCGATGTTGAAACACTAAATCTGTGATTATAGGATTTTTATTAACATTTCGAAATTACGACAAAATTCAATTACCAAATTTCGGTCAGGATATTACAGACATACAACCATATTTTCCTGTGTTTAGTGAGTTAACCACCAGTTTTTCCTGTGCTTAGTGAGTTAACCGCCAGTATCCAGTGACAGTCCTTTATTTCCTCAACCTTCAAGAGGTAGACATCTTACTGAACACAAGCCCAGTCTTGACAGAACAAACAGCGGTTGAACTTCAAAATAATAAGAAGGAAATCTTATGTTCTTGTTTAATATGCTACCTGAATTCATAAAACTTTTTTCAGAGGCCTCTCTGAAAACAGCACCAAGTCAAAAGAGTATTGAAAACAACACAATATGATCGTAGTTAGTAGACACCAAACTACCTAAAGATCCAATGGAGAGGAAAAACTCCATTTACAGCGCCCTCAGTGAACGTGGAGTAAAATATATTAAAAACAAAGAGACTAAAAAAGTTAGAATTCAGAATCACAATAAACATACAAGACTCGGTAATGTCATCCATCATTTGAGAGAAAAAGACCATACGATAATATGGAACGGTACTAAAATAAAAGGATATGAAACATACATTATAAAAGTATAAATAAAAGAAGCATACTAGCTCTACCTAAGTTATAATACCCTAGGTTATCCTAGCATCGTAGTCAGCAAAACCTATTATAGACATCTCTCTCGAAAACATTCAAATAATTATTTGATTCGTGTTCTAATTGGGAAGACCCCTGTCGAGTCAATAACGTACCAGACCTCAGAGCAAATACGAACACAAAAGATCGACCTTCCCAGGATTTCCCTGAAGACGGCACCATATTAGCAACCGAAAAATAGGACAGAAACTAGTTATTCTAAGATCCCGTAAGTGAGAGTAAAGAACAATAGGTTATAAATTGTCAACCACACCACATCTGCTATAACTAGAGCTGACGAGGCTTTACACCCAATATCCGGAATCATCACTTCGTCTGGGATAGAACTAGGCCTTACTTATATAGTTATATCATCAATTTTCGTGAACACCAACTGTTATGGTGTGAACTATATTTTTTAAAATCATGTACAAGTAAGATTTTTTAGGGATAGAATTAATAACACAGCGTTATTTATAATATTTTAACACTGATCATTTATTAATTAGTTATAAAAATTATTTATTCATTTAAATTTGTGATCATTAAGCGATTATATAGGCAATAAACCATGACAACGATAGGACCCCAAGTCATTGGCCCTTCTGGTAGCTAAGCGTTTAAAAAATCATGGTTCGATCCAAAAATAGGAGATTACAAACACGTATAATTGCGATAGTGAGTGTTTTATAAATAACCTCAAATAACATTTGATGACCTCTGAAGGAATTTTATTTCCTACTTGTAACTTTTAATAATTTATAGCTTTAATGGTTATTTTGAAAAATATTTGATTCCGTGAATGACAATTTATGGCCTTTTGTTGACCTCTACTCGTGGTCAGGTTTATTGCTATGGTTTGTTATGAATTTCGAGGGCTATCTGCGCTAGACGTCCCTACTTTAGCAGTGTAAGACTAGAGGGAAGACAGCTAGTCATATCACCACCCACCGACAACGAATGGTGGGATTGACTGTCACATTATAACGCCCCCACGGTTGAAAGGGCGAGCATGTTTGGTTTGATGGGGATTCAAACCCGCGACCTGCAGATTGGGAGTCGAGCGCCCTAACCACCTGGCCATGCCGGCGGGTAAGGTTTATACAACCCTTATTTTACAGTATAGGATGTATTTTGTTATACCGTTGGTAGGGGTATCAATCCATCAATTTTTTATGTGGGATTCGTTCCTTTTGTTCTAGGCTCGGAGCTTCTGTTTCGTGTATATTCTGGTTGGTCAAACATTATCCAAGTTGCCATTCAATTTACTTCAAATAACAAACACATTGTTTCTACATAAAACTAAGTCCATTTGCTTAGAGCTGTTGATAAACATAGAAAAAAGCATTTATACAAATTATATTTTAAATCGAAAGTGGCACATTTGTACTATCTAACTAATCTATAATAATAAAAGAGTGTGTCTGTGTGTCTGTGATCACCATAGCTCAAAGAGGAAAGAACCTAGAAACCTGAAATTTTGCTTCTGTACTAAGTGGACCCTGAGGGTGTGCACCTAGGTATTATTACTCATCGTATTTACGTGCGTGCACGCACGCGTGTGCACATCTTTTTTAATGAAGCAAGCTAGCGAAAAAATGCATAGAAAAAAGTGGTTTTATACTACAAATAGAAATCACAAAACAGATAGACAGACACGCTCTTTTATTATTATAGAATAGAGTATTGCCCGTCAAAAATGACGAGACAAGTACTACCACCCCATATTACACCCTGTAGTATATCAGTTAGGTTAACAACTTCTATTATATAGAAAACCCAGTGTGTTTCGGTAACAATGCATTCCAACAATGGCTTTTATGTTATGCTGCTTAGCAACCAAAGTATATCCCAATATTGTTGTTAGTTTCAGTACATAGACTAAAGGTTACAAGTAAAACTATTATTTTAACAGCAATCTTACTGTTTCACTTGTTTGACTTTATGCTGTTATCATTTCCCCTTGAAATTAGCTTTCTTAGAGAAATTTAGTGTCCTTTAAAAAGCTTAAGTACAAGGTGAAACAGGAATTACCAGCTAATAATAGATAAACAATAACTATTATAGTTGAAACTTCATTGTATTTAAAACTTGGTTATAAATATAGACTTTCTATGCCTATTGAAACACTGCATTTTTAACAACAAGAAGCAAACAAATAAAAAAAATAAAAAAAGGAAGTAAAAGTAGGGATGGCTAATATCAATCCTTCAAAAACAAGATAGTAGGTATAGCATTTGTTTCATCCCTACATATGAGCACATGCAAGAATTAACATATAGAATATATATATATATATATAACTATTCAATCACATTTGTGTTTAATCTATTCTCTATATTTTTTTGCTAACATTCTACTACACTGTTTGTGCTATTATGTAGGGATGATGCAAGTGTCATTCCTATTATCTTGTTTGCATCGTTTTTGAAGTATTGATATTAGCCATCTCTACATTTACTTACTTTTTAGAAAAGTATTTACTTTACTTGTAACAAGAGTGATTTGTAACTTGTGATCTTTTTATAAAGTGAAAGATACTGTAACAATTTCAAAATCCACGTGAGGAAAATATCATTAAAATAATCACTTGATTTTTAACAAAAAGTCCCTTTTTGGGTATGTTCGTTTGTGAAAAATATATTTGGTAAACTATTAAGCTTAAATGTAAACGAAATGGAGTTTTGTAAGATAAAGAAATAGAATTTCTGGTCTGTAAAAACGAAAGTGTTACTTGTTTTAGTCTTAGACGAACACAAGGTCAAAACTTTCTAATCTTGTCATCAACTTGTATGTGTCAGTAATGTGTGAAAATAGCCTACACCGTTTGTATGAGTGACCACGTGACGACCTTGTATTTCCTAACAAGCAGTGGTCTTAATGTCAGACAGAGGTTTATCTCAATGTCTATTGAAGAAGAAAGTAAGACCACAAAGTTTTATGAATTCTAATTGTATAGAATTTCAAGTGAATGGTAAGTGTTGCCCTTTATGATTAAATTATCATGGCAGCCTTTCACCAGCGTTCTGGACAACTTCCATCGTCACGTCACGACAACTTCATGGCGCCAGCGTCCTCTAGTTTCACTTCGTGGAAATGTTATGTCACTTCTAGCAACTCTTTCTCTGTCTTCCGCCTGTCCTAACAACATGCTCTCTGGTAACACCTCGTGGAACTATGACGTCATCGTCTCTACCCCTCCCCCAATGCCTGGCAACTCTCCGCTAAGGGAGCATCCTCTGGACACAGGGGTACCCCTCTAACTACTTAGGCCTAATAACAAACTTTTAATTTAGTTCTATATTTGTGCCAGCTAACTAATGACAAATAAAATAACTGTAGGCCTATTAATACATTTCAAACATAGGTCTGCATGTTTAATAGTTAGTAATATAACAAAAAGCAGTTTAAAAAATCAGAAATAAATTATTTTGTTTCGGAAATTCACGTCAAGTTACACAAGGTATACCTAGGCCAGCCATCCTCAACTTTGAACTGATAGACTAGACTAGAAAGACAAAAGCTAGTTAAGAGCACCCACTACAAATTCTTAGGCTACTATAATCGAACAGTTGGATTTGATCATCACTCTTATAAGGCACTCACAACCCAAAATATAAATAAGATTTTGGAGCAACAAAACATGAACAATGGACCCTCGATTAACAGTTCAGTGCACAGGAGACGCCCGGCCTTTAGATTTAAGTCTTTAAACTTAAATTCAGAACGAAATATCCCACACCTTGTCACAACTGCCTAAAAATACACTTTGAGGATAAAAGTGTGTACATTTAAATATTTCCGTGGTTCCAGTTTCTGCTGGTGTTATATAACTTCCCAGAAAGTGTGCCTCATTTCCTGTTTCACATTGGTTACTCAATACTCTCAACGTCCTTAGTATCATTTGCATGTTTTGATCTTTAATAATTGATATTTTTGAAAATATATGTATGTGTTATGAAGTCAAGTATAAGGAACAGTGGTTGAAGCTGATAAAGACGAGAAAGCGACTGGTCAGTCTCTAAGTATTTAGGGGATTACAGCACTCTAACTACGAAAACATGTCATGGAATGTCATAATCCGATATACAGGAAAGAGGTGCAAGAGAAAGAAAGGATCTAGTAATTCAGAGTGGGTTTGAGAAAATAAGACTAGGAGATGTGAAAGAGAAATAACCAACTGATAAAAACGAAGAAAGAAAGTAATATGCTACCAGTAAGAAACATAACCTATTTCTAAGTCTGTTTGTTATTGATTACCAGTAATAAACTTCAATTTGTTATTTTTACATTAGTATGAGTTAATTCCCGAAAATAATAAATACAACCTAAATAAAGTTTTTCTACTGTTAATCTTACTCTAACATATTAAACATATACGCCTACGTTAATCGTTAGAACTATCACGTCTACGGTAAACTTAACGCCTAACTTTTCCTTGGCCGTAGTTTTATTCTCTTCCGGTATTATCTGTCTGCTGTTTCTGCTCGTCTCATAATATTTATATCTTTATCACTCAATCGTCCGCCTGCATTCTAGAAATATCTATATTATCGACGTCACTGTATTGCACACGACGTTCGATAGTCTCAACATTAATGAATTATAAACATAACTTCCTAAAATCTTCTACTTTTAACTCTTATTATAACAAAAACTAAACAATAATAAAATATTCACTCAAAAAATAAATTAATCAATTCTATCTAAACTAAACAGTTTTTTATATCATGACAGATATACTGTAGTATAGACTTACATACTCACAACGGTCCTTAAGTTTTATTCAAAGACTTTGCTGGCTCGTGGAGTGAAAAGGATTAGGAACTCTTGCATAAAGTACACACCACTCCATAAACATACGTCATTATTTATATATATATATATATACACACACACCATACACACACACACACACGCATATATTATACTCTACCGCATATTTACACCTGATCTTACCATCTATTTCTACAGCCCCCCAGTGGCACAGTGTCTGCGGACTTACAACGCTAGAATCCGGGTTTCGATACCCGTGGTGGGCAAAGCACAGATAGCTCATTGTGTAGCCTTGTGGTTAATAGCAAACAAACAATTACAAGCAAAAACCATCTATTTATACGTTTATGAAACTATCAAAGATAACTGAAGTTGAGATGGCGTCCTGTAGTGACGTGTGCGAAATCTGCGCTTCTTGTTTTATGCGTCAACTAAAATTTCACATTAAATGTGTAAATATAACGTATGAAAATTTTAACGTTAAGTGTGTGAATTAAAATAACAATGGAAATGTTCTAAATGTAAAGATAGTCGTTGTATAACATTTATTAATATGGCTGAAGTCAACGTTAAGAACGTTGAAGAACTTGAAAATTTTAATTCCCAAGCTTAAATGAAAGGTGAGGGTCAATTAAGTGATTTAATTATCAACGTTAATTGATTATGACAGTAGTTGTCTCGCTTTTTTGGAATAATTTGCCAATAGAATTGAAAGTAACTTGGAACTTGTTATGAAAGAAAACATGAGTTTGAAGAATGGACTATTGGTTCTTCATGATTATAATGCAGTAGTAGTTTCGATACCAAAATACAAGATTAACATGGAAGTTGATCCTACGAAACCTAACACTTCTAAAACTTATGCTGCTGCACTTAAAACTTAGCACCAAACAATTAATACAATTAACAGATTAAATAGTGAACCAAAGAGGTCTAATAAAGAAACTACTGCTATCCGATCTAAGAATCCAGTTAGTTCTAATTCTGAAGATGAAGTAAAAGAGGATTGTTTGTTTTTAATCATGCACAACGCTACACAAGGGTTACCTGTGCTCTGCCCACCACGGGTATCGAAACCCGTTTTCTAGCGTTGTAAGTCCGCAGACATACCGCTGTGCTACTGGGGGGGGGGGTCGTAAAAGAGTCCGAGAGAGACTTTATTTTAGTCCAACGTAGAAGGAAGCAACCACTGAACTGGACAAAAAAGACGGTTCTTTGAAATCGGTTTATGGTGGTAGCAAGAGGTTGTTTATTGGGCGATGTGCCGGTTTATGGTGGTAGCAGAGGTTGTTTATTGGGCGATGTGCCGGTTTATGGTGGTAGCAGAGGTTGTTTATTGAACGATGTGCCGGTTTATGGTGGTAGCAGAGGTTGTTTATTGGGCGATGTGCCGGTTTATGGTGGTAGCAGAGGTTGTTTAATGGGCGATGTGCACACTAGATACCACGGTAAGAGAGATAGAGTCATTTTTGCAAAAAAACGATTTTAATGTAAAAAAAATGTGAACAGCTCACCTCTGAAAGGATGACTAGATCAACTTCGTTTCGTGTTCAACTTGACTGGTCTTCTGAAATAATGACCAATTTTTTTTCTCTTTAACTTTGGCCGGTTGGTTTAATTGTCAGATATTTTCTTCATCTAAGGCATAATATACCTCAGGGTAAAGAGGAGTCTACTAATAATATTGATAATGGAAGATAGGCTTAATTAGTATGTTTAAACATTAGAAGTATTAGCCGAAAGATAAATGATGTAATTACTTAATTTTATTGTGAATTTAAACCTGATATATTGATATTTCTTGAATCATGTTGTCGTCAAAAAATGCCTCTACCTTCTTTACTAAATTATAATATAGATTTTATTGGCAGACCCGTTGGACATGGTGGTGTAATTGTTATATATACAAGTCCTGGCCTAAAGTATAAATATAATTTCAATTCTGTTATTATGACTGATCGTATTGAATTATGTAGTTTTACTATTGACGAATTCCATACTTTTTTTTTGTATTTATCGTCCACCTTCTGGTAAATGGAGTAAATTTATAAATACATTGGAATCACCTGTCGATACTATAAAGAGTACAGAGTTGCCTAAACTGATATTAGTTTGAATGTGAATTTTTTTCAGTATACCCAAATTCTTACTGATCGTAGCCATATGCTTGAATTTATTAATTTGATGTCTGTCGTTAATGCATATTAGTTTACTTACCAACCCACTAGGTTCTTGTGTTACTGACCCTGCTGGTATTGTCAATACTTTTAAAGATTATTTTACTAGACAGGGTGTTACTCCTACTAACATTAAGTGTCAAGATATGTCTATAGTTCAGACTATTTACCTTGAACTCGTAACTGTCATTGAAATTCATGCTGCCATAAAAACATCCTCTAGTTCTTCTTCTGCTAGATGGGATGATCTTCCTACCATCAGTGGTTAAATCTGCTAGTGATCCAATTATTGAACCCTTAACTGTACTTGTTAATAAAGCATGTACAATTGGTAAATTTCCCGAGATTCTTCAAACTACTTAGATTTTTCCCATCTACAAGGGTGGGGATCCTGATTTGATCTTCAGATGTGATGGATTTTGCTGTTTACATGTGATAGATTTTGATGCCTAGATGTGAAAGATTTGCATATAGATGTAATAGAATTTGATATGTAGATGTTTTAGATTTTGCTGTTCAGATGTGATAGATTTTGATGTTTAGATGGGATAGATTTGGATGTTTACATGGGATGTATTTTGATGGCAAATAACCAAGTGATTATTACAGACATTTAACCTTATTTCGACCCTCTGATTTTAATTTTACTCGAGTGTACTACAGTGACTGAAAATTAGGATTTGGATTGGCAATATCAGTAACAATAGAATGGTGTAGCAGATTTTTCAAGTGGTTGAATAATTAACTAAAAAATAAGAAAACAGTCGATCGTGGACTTCGAAAATAATTTACTTATGACTTACTCAAATACTGTATTTCTGATGTCAAAATATAACAGAATCTCCATATATATAGAGAGTTAAAGAGAATAGTGGTTTCTTTAACCACTATCACCACGTCTGATCGTTTGGAAGAGTGAACGTCACTGTATTTGACACGTGGAGAAAACAGCCTCGTGTTTGATTAAGAATCGATATGACGTCAGATGACATATGGAGGCAGATATTAAGTCTTATAGTAGTGTCGGTAGTGTTTGATTGGATTAAGATGACCAAGTATGATACTTAATATCTGTCTTCATATATCATTTAGCGTAATACAGATTCTCATTGAAGACAGTCACATGATTACAATTCGTATGACAATTGGATTTCAAATATATGTAGTGGACTTTACCTTCAAATACTTATGTCAGCGTGTTACTAAAACTTGGAATGAAATTTTCCATCATTTAAATCCCCCTGAAATTAAATACCCATTTTTTTACATATATATTTACCTGGAATTATTTAAATAAATAACAAAATACGACGATAATTTCTTCAAATATTATATATTAACAAAACCTTTCGCTTTAAATATAATAAAAAAATTCATCTATTCAATTTCTTAAGCTTAGTTTTTCTTCTTTGACGTTTCCCTTTTTTTCCCTAATCATATTTGTTTTTGTTTTTTCATTCACGTTAGGTTTCGGTTCTCTTGGGAAATCAACAAAAGGACCCATCATGGAACAAAAGAAAAAGAAAAAAAGATTAAGATCCTTGAAGGGTTTATGTTGAAAATTACTAAAGAAAAATTTGCTTCTTTAGAGGTGGGGATAGGAAGGGGGTAATTACAGCAAGTTTTATTTTGTAACTACAGCTTCCAATGGCCCGTCAATTTTACATACTTACCTTATCTGACAGATTACACTTTATAATTAAAAGACTAAATTTAATCCTACTTTACTATCACTATACTCTAGGATATTTTAGTTTCTTGTTCGTTTCTGAACATTTTGTTTTTACTGCATGTTGTACTAAATCATACTGACGCCTTGACACATAACATTTCCTTTATATGGAACGTGTGGATTATAATCTATTTCTTTCCTCTTCATTAGGTTTGATTTTCTTTTTACTTTCTTTGATCAAGTAGAATGTTCTAGAAACAAAACAACGGGATCAACTAAACCTAGCCATCACGTTTCTCGGCCTAAAAAAACAGTGATTAAAATTGTAATTCACGAAGTTCGAAAGTTCCCTGTCTGTTTTTACTAGCTATTTTGACATTTTTAGGTTACTAAAATCACGTAGAAATTCTAACACATGTTAGTAGAAACTTATGTGACGACATTCTACGCCTTCACTTTAGTTCCTCTTTTAAACATTAAGTATAGAAATAAATAATAGAAAAATACATATTATTTTCAAATCAAATGGAGGCAACATAACAGATCTTCCCCCATCAGATCAGATTAAATATTATAACATTATTCATACCAAAATAATAAGATTAATATATAGCAAAATAACAATGTTAGTTCATACCAAAAATATCAACATTACTATATACCAAAATGACAATTTTAATCCACACCAAAGTAACAATATTAATACATGCCAAAATAATAATGCTAATCTAGATCAAGATAAAAATATTAATGTATACCAAAATAACAATGTTAATCCAGATCAAAATAACAATGTTAATACAAGTCAAAATAACACAGTGTTAATCCACACCAAAATAACAATGTTAATACAAATCAAAATAACAATGTTAAT
>NW_013667494.1:121232-129257 GCF_000517525.1 Limulus polyphemus
ACAAGTCAAAATAACACAGTGTTAATCCACACAAAAATAACAATGTTAATACAAATCAAAATAACAATGTTAATCCTCACCAAAATAACAATATTAATACATAACAAAATAATAATGTTAATCCAGACCAAAATAACAATATTAAAATAAACCATAATAACAATGTTAATTTAGACCAAAGTAACAATGTTAATCCAGACCAAAATCACCAGATTAATTCCACTTTTCAATAATCTCAATAGACTATGGGCTAGATATCTATAATACGAGCAGCTTACAGCACAACCATGGTATGGATAATATTTTACGAATTAAACGGTAAATATTATAAGTTGATGATCATTCCAAGACATTCTGTGAATATGGTATTTAATGATGTAGTAAGTTATTGATGAATCTAGAACTTTATGAAAACGTTATCAAATGATATAACATTTTGATGATAAATCTAGAAGTTTTTGAGAACATCATCTAAAAAAGTAGTAGTGTGATAATCATTTCAGAGCTTTCGAAGAACACAATATAATGTAGTAGTAATTTAATGATCATTCTAGAACTTTCTGAGAACATCATCTAAAAAAGTAGTAGTGTGATAATCATTTCAGAGCTTTCGAAGAACACAATATAATGTAGTAGTAATTTAATGATCATTCTAGAACTTTCTGAGAACATCATCTAAAAAGTAGTAGTGTGATAATCATTTCAGAGCTTTCGAAGAACAAAATATAATGTAGTAGTAATTTAATGATCATTCTAGAACTTTCTGAGAACATCATCTAAAAAGTAGTAGTGTGATAATCATTTCAGAGCTTTCGAAGAACACAATATAATGTAGTAGTAATTTAATGATAATTTTAGAACTTTCTAAAAACAGTATCCAATGATGTAGTTAATGTGATGATCATCCCAGAACTTCCTGAGAACATTATCTAATGTTGTAGTAGTTTGACAACATTTCTAGAATTTTTTGCGAACAGTATCCAGTGATGTAGACAATATGGTGACCATCCCAGAGCTTTCTGAGAACGGTATCTAATGATGTAGGCAATATGGTGACCATCCCAGAGCTTCCTGAGAACGGTATCCAATGATGTAGGCAATATGGTGACCATCCTAGAGCTTCCTGAGAACGGTATCCAATGATGTAGGCAATATGTTGACCATCCTAGAACTTCCTGAGAACGGTATCCAATGGTGTAGGCAATATGGTGACCATCCTAGAGCTTCCTGAGAACAGTATCCAGTGATGTAGACAATATGGTGACTATCCCAGAACTTCCTGAGAACGGTATACAATGATGTAGGCAATATGGTGACCATCCCACAGCTTCCTGAGAACGGTATCCAATGACGTAGTAGCGTGATTATTATTCCAGTACTCCTTGTGAACTGTATCAAATATTACTAGTTTAGTTTTGGGTTTGCTTACTACTGATTATAAGTATTATTTTATTACAAGTTACAGGTTTTGTAGTAAGAAAGAATATTTAAAAAAATATTTCTATGTTTCAAAAATATACTTTCCTTACCGTAAAAACTGTGATTTGTAATAAAGTAATACCTAATGTTTAAATATTTTGACAATCTTTCTAGATTTTTCTGAGGGCAGTATACAATGGTGTAATTTATCTATTTTTTGGCAGAAGGCTGAAGTACTTTGAGTTAAAAGTGCTTGACACTTGTACCTCTTTTGTCGCCTTACTGATGAAGAGCTTAAACAACCATTTTGAAAGATCCTTTTTAAAGCAGATTGTTAAAGTAAACCAGTCTTATAAGATACTAGTACTAATTAGAAAGATGTACAATTTATAAAATGATATAAAATTTATATGAGCGAAACATTCAATGTCCGTTAAACAAATTATAATATTATTACAAGTTTCAGCTTTTACAGTGAAGAAGAATATTCCTAAAACAGTTACGACGTTTCGATCACTGGTAAGATCGTTCTCAAATACACAAGTTATTACGCTAAAGAATATCTAAGTCAACATTCAACAATCTAACAACGTGTTTATGTTTTAGAATCGATAGTGGTTACTTACGCATTTCAATCCGCGTGAAGTGAAAGATTATTTATTTATGAACGAACAGAAAAACAAATAAAAAGTGATTAAATGTAAAAATGTGCTAAATATTTGCATAAGATTAAGAATGTGTAAGGAAATAACGATTTGTTAGTTGTGAGATTATTTGATTTTATCAATAATGCTTCTCTGATCTTTCTTCTAAAAATGAACCTGACATTAACAAAGTACTGTGACATTCTGTTCAGAAAACTGTGCTTGTTTTTATTCATATGTTAATGGACTTGAGAAGCGGGTTTTTGGTGTTCTTCTAATCTGATCTTCAAGTTACGTCCTATTTCACACATTTAAAATTCTGGACAATTGTTATATTTTATTTTGTAAAAGTTTCCTTGTGGGGTGGGTTCATTATATAATATTTTTAACATGTGTTTAATTTTTATTCCAGGGATGAAAATGAATCTAGTCGTTATGTGAAGGTTATATTTATGTACTAATGTTTTCCAAATTTCGAATATAGAGGATGGTGCAATAGTTCACACAACATTTTTATAGTTATTTACTTTTTGTTTTGTTTGTAGTTTTGTTAACAAACACAATAATAGAAAATGTTCATTGTGGTAAACGAAATAATAATTTGATCTAAGTAAGAGTTTTTTCTTTCCGATTTGTAAAAAATCCTTACGTGATAGAAAAAAAAAGAATATTACTATCGAAATCTGCGCAGTTGAATTATGGAAAATCTGTTATTAAAACCAAAACAACTTTTATGAAGTTTAAATTCGCAGGTCTGCTACAACGAGTCGAAAGGAAGAAATACAAACACTCTTTGAATAAAACAGACCATTTATTGACGTACTATTTAGTAGCAGAAAATCCAGCTTGAAACAGATATTTGAAAAAACACGATTAAAGATTTCACGACACACACAATACGAGTAGTAATAATGAAAAAACAACAGAAATGTTGAGGTACAACAGTTTATGAATTAATGAAAGAAATGTTACTTTAAAGTTACAACGATTTTAGAAAATGGATATTTCTTTCTTGAAAACTTCATTAAATTGAAGAATTCGGTAAGACAAAGAGAGTAGGAAACAATGTATCGTAAAAGTTAAAACATTGAATATTTAAATAGTTTTCTATTGAAGGATAAAGATAGAAAGCACAAACAAGTTGAAAGATTATCAGAAATCGATAAACTGTGATTCAATATTATATTTGTTAGAGAAGACAAAAATCGAGATAGTCAGTTATTTGCTGGTTTATTTCCAATAGATACTTATCAGTTTTAGCTGTTTACCTACTTCTTATTTCTACCGAGATCCTTCAGTCGTGAAATAACAAAAAATTCGTTCATTTAAATCTTTATGGAAATCAGTTGCCGACTGTTAATCACGCGAACAATCACACCCAACTGTTATGAGTCTCTACTATATTTATATATATATATCTTCGATTCTCATTTTCTTGGTAACGCTGTTAGATATATTGATAATTTATAACATATTATTAATACTTATTCATATTTAAAAAACTTGTGTTAAAACCAGTACAACATAATTTAACTACCCTATATGTGAAGACAACCATACGTTTCTTATAGCACCCATACACGTAACAGTATTGCTCTATTCATAAATATTTCCCGCTGGGTCAGCGATAAGTTTAGGAGTTTACAATTCTAAGGTCCAAGGTTTGATTCTCCGCATTATACAGAGCGCAGAAAACTCAATTTGTGGTTCTGCGTGAAACCAAACAAGGAAAACCTTCATATATACATTCAGTTGTACCGTATAACATTTTGATTTTTGTTAAGTGCTGAGTTTAACCCTAATTTTCTAGTGAAGCCACGGTACTAAGTAACAAAGTAACCAGCAGGAGGAGTTGTTAGAGACGTTGTAACAATTACTAGACATGGACAAATGCGACTTGCAAGCAAATGTCTTTCTGTAAAGTGCGAAGATAATTAAGGTCAACTAAAGATTTGATTACTAGAACAACAACAAATAGAACCAACACTAATCTAACTATATTCAACGAACGTTTGTTGTGAGCTTTCAATTACGGCTACTCTTATCACTGGGCAATCGTTTGTTTTGTATACCTACGATGAACTGATGAAAATATTTCAAATTAAGAAAATTCATATCTTCTTTCTCACATTTTTCCTGTTGGATAACGAAAAAGTGTCTAAGAATTAGAGATATATCTAAGTTTGACCAAACTTTATTTTATTCTGATAACCTTAGGTGACAGAAAATTGTATAACACGACAATACGTTACAACCTAATGACATTATCGAGTCAGCTATAAAGGTCTTGTACGTGACGTCACAAAACTTCCTATTGCATTCAACATCGTTATATTGGACTTGAAACATTATCTTCCAGCAGTCGACAGCAATCCATATCAATATAAGATACGGTAAATGGCAGGAACACTACTTTTGGCAAAAGATCCAAAACTCTACGCCCATTCAGTTTCTCGATATATTTTTCTTTATGCATCTCATTGAAATGATTAAAGCGTCAGATAACACAACACTAGAAGACAAAATGTGACATTTTTCACCTAAGACTAATGTGAGAACTTGAAGCCCAAAATGGAGGAGTAAACTATGGACCACGTGACTTTTTAACACCAATCTAATACCTCTCTACCTAAACCTACATTACAGGATTGATTTCTGATTTTTCATTTTCGTCATGTAACAACAGTGATTTCACCATATCAAGTTTGGTATTAAAGATGAACAGAAAAATAGTAAAAACAGTGAAAATCACTTCACACTCGATGTCTGAGAAGTGTTCAGGCTCAATGAATTCGCAACCTGAGAAAATTCGACATAAGAAAGCTCCAAAGTCTTAAGGATTATGTGACGTTTTAAAACGTTTCCACCAGCAGGGTTTACTTAATCAAACAAAACATTTGAATGTCCAAAATATTTTTAATTCTCCAAATTCGCTGATATATCCTTTTAACCTTAGTTGCTATTGTTTAACCAGTACTGTAAGTGTTGTGTATAAATTAACAATTTAAGAATAGATTAGCTCATTTATCAGTCAATATGGACTAAATGACATATTTCCGAACGATATTTGATATCAATTTCTTATTTACGCACCCCCTATAGTATTCACACTATTAGCACGAATTTCAGGTTTCTTTTAATAGAGTGTTAAGGTACACTCTTTCCAAGAACTACTTTGTAATAAAAACCACACAATGGAAGACAGACAGAGAGATGGATGAATGGACAGATGTAGAAATACATGAATAGATCGATAGATAGAATATTTTTATTATTATTGTTAATAACTGATGTGTGTGTGAGTTCATCGACCATATACAAGTTTTTTCAGAATTTAACATATTAGTTTCCTTGTCTTCTTTAAGTTTAAACATGAGAAAGTGTTACAGGCTTTAGCGACACTTAAGTTTATAAACTCTCTTTTTTTGTCCACCAAAAGTGCTAAGACTTAAATATGCGAAAGGAAAGTAACAAGAGTATAAGGAACGTAAATATACATGCTTTGTCTGTCGAAGGTTAGTTAGTTAAATGTTATATAAAATGAAAGTAACAAGAGTATAAGGAACGTAAATATATATGCTTTGTCTGTCGAAGGTTAGTTAGTTAAATGTTATATAAAATGAAAGTAATAAGAGTGTAACGAACGTAAATATACATGCTTTGTCTGTCAAGGGTTAGTTAGTTAAATGTTATATAAAATGAAAGTAATAAGAGTGTAACGAACGTAAATATATATGCTTTGTCTGTCAAGGGTTAGTTAGTTAAATGTTATATAAAATGAAAGTAATAACAGTGTAACGAACGTAAATATATATGCTTTGTCTGTCAAGGGTTAGTTAGTTAAATGTTATATAAAATGAAAGTAATAAGAGTGTAACGAACGTAAATATATATGCTTTGTCTGTCAAGGGTTAGTTAGTTAAATGTTATATAAAATGAAAGTAATAACAGTGTAACGAACGTAAATCCATGCTTTGTCCATTGACAGTTAGGGTTCAATATTAAGTAGAAACAAAGTAATAAGAATGTAATGAACACAATTCATGCTTTGTCTCGAAAGTTAGAGTTGAATATAGACGAATCATAAGTGCATATTCAGTTCGAATAACATCAAGCTAGAAAGCATGACTATTTGAATCGTGTTATTTTTCATTCTTTATTCTTTTTGCACATTATTTGTTGGGCAGAATCTTTCATCTAAAACTCTCAAACAGTTTCCTGTAAGTATTAATAGAGTTTAAAATGGAGAGTTTTTGGATTTAATCAACAAATAAGTTGCTGTAGCTGCAAAACTAATAGTAAACAGGTTACTTTGACAGTACGACAAAGGGCTGGTTCAATAGTACGACAGAGATTTGCCAGATTCTTTCCATAAAAGCTTTAAAATGTTGATTTATAGTGATTAGGATTTATCTAGATTAGGATGATCTGATATAGCGTTGAATAAGAGCAGTAGTGAAAGATAACAAAAAGTGCTACCCGCCTTGTTTTCAGCGTTCTTCTTTTTCTCTGACTTATCTTTTTAACCAGATACTATTTTAAGTATAGGTTTCATTTTTTTATGTAATAATGACTGCAAATGAGGCTTAATATTTATATTACAAATTATTTTAAAACTCTGTTAAAAACACAAATATTAGGCACGACATATTTTTAGTTAATATACAACGTGAAAAATTACACAAACAACATTATAATAGAATATATATTTACAAGGCAAGGGGCTTCAATATATGTTTACAAGGCAAGGTGCTTCAAAGTTCAGTAATGAATTTCTCTCCTTTTCTTTTTTCTTTCTTACAAAGAACAGCAAACATTTTTAGTGGAAGAATAAAAAAAAACACATAAAACTGAGATGCATCTAAATATTTTCCAAACGTCGAAAGACAGAATTAGAATGATTTTCGAGAGGTGTATAATCAGGTCAATAATCCAATGTATCTCTTCTATACTCAGACATAGTAAAAGACATGATCGTTGTAACGCTATACCAACATAGAGGACTGCCACTGAAGTAAACGACAAGAAATAGTATCAGTTACTGGAAGTAAAAGAAACGTGTTGAAAGAAACCTTTCTACCTTCTGGCACTTTATATTGGCGCGGAAGTCAATTAAAGACAACTGTTAGTGGGTAGTTTGTTAACCCTTACACAGTTTTTGACAGCTGGTTGTCAACGAAAAACACACTAAATAACACGTTATTATTTCATACAACACACACATACAATAAAGACTGTACAGAACTGATCTGTTTGTTGTTTGATTATTGAAGTACTGTGTAATAGCTTTCCGAATCGTTTAATACATAAGAGATGAGTAATTTCACATAATCCTTTTCTCTTTGAATCTTTTTAACTCAACAAATATGAAGTATTCTGCTATAATCCTCTTCTCTTTGAATCTTTTTAACTCAACAAATATGAAGTATTCTGCTATAATCCTTTTCTCGTTAAAAAGATTCAAATGACGAGTTAAACGACTGAAAGGAAAGGTTTTTATAACAAGGTACTTCAACTCTGATGAGCTAAAGGACTCCGAAGAGAAGGTGGTTATAACAAGGTACTTCAACTCTGATGAGCTAAAGGACTCCGAAGAAAACAGGGCTATAACAAAGTTCTTTTCTCTGACAGGTTAAATGACTACGAAGAAAAGGGGTTATAACATAGTATTTAATCTTTGATTACTTAAACAGATTCAAAGAGAAGAGGATTATAGCAGAATACTTCATATTTTTTGAGTTAAAAAGATTCAAAGAGAAGAGGATAATAGCAGAATACTTCATATTTGTTGAGAGATAAGGACTGTATTATTGTCTTCTTCCCCTTGAAGTCGTTTAACTCGTTAGAACTGAAGGACTGTATTATAGTCTTCTTCCCCTTGAAGTCGTTTAACTCGTCAGAGATAAGGACTGTATTATTGTCTTCTTCCCCTTGAAGTCGTTTAACTCGTTAGAACTGAAGG
>NW_013667494.1:129926-134926 GCF_000517525.1 Limulus polyphemus
CTCGTTAGAACTGAAGTAATATGTTATAACCACCTTCTCTTCGGAGTCGTTTAGCTCGTTAGAGCTGAAGTAATTTGTTATAACCACCTTATTTTTGGAGTCGTTTAACTCGTCAGAGATGAAGTAATTTGTTATAACCACCTTCTCTTCGGAGTCGTTTAGCTCGTTAGAGCTGAAGTAATTTGTTATAACCACCTTCTTTTTGGAGTCGTTTAACTCGTCAGAGATGAAGTAATTTGTTATAACCACCTTCTCTTCGGAGTCGTTTAACTCGTCAGAGATGAAGTAATTTGTTAGAACCACCTTCTCTTCGGAGTCGTTTAACTCGTCAGAGATGAAATAATTTGTTAGAACCACATTCTCTTCGGAGTCGTTTAACTCGTCAGAGATGAAGTAATTTGTTATAACCACCTTCTCTTCGGAGTCGTTTAGCTCGTCAAAGACATACATTTAATGTTTTTCAATTAATTTAAACCTGAACAAACGTTTCGTTTTTCATACATAGATATAAATCATGTCTGTAGATGCTTTCCCATACTTCTAAGCGAAGTTAGCAAATAGCACTTAAAATGAACCTTCAACATCACAATAAGTACAAACACAGGTTTACGTACTCTGTATATAACTCACTAAAAACGACTTTTCACCACATCTCGTCTTCTTGCTTTCTTTTTCAAGATACAACTTATTCCATCCAATATGTTTTCCTCAGAAACTACCCTTGGCGTTCCAACATTCTTTTTCAAAACATTAAAAAGAAATTACGTTGACTTCTCCATTTTAAATAACAAAATGATTCCAATTACAATTCATAATAGAAACTTTGTCTGAAATATTTCGAAAGTTTCTGAGTTCCTGAACACGGAGTAACCGATAAGTGTCTGTTAGAACCCGACAATGATTCCATACGTCTCAAAGGTCGACATCAAAATATATAAGAGCCATAGACTAATAAAGAACAGTGTAGTCGGTAATTTGTACTTCTTAGTGCCTCCGAGTTCACCTCCGACGGTTCTGTGGCGTCGCAACATAAGAATGAGTGAGACTGTAAAGGCACAAACACAAAAGAGTGTTACAGAAAATGCCAGACTGCCAGGATTAACTGAAAACGATGTACCCTTGATGGCATGGTAAATTGCTGCTAGCGACCAGGCGATTCCGATACCAAGAAACACGTTAACGGCGTTACTACCGGTTACATTCCCAATGGAAGAATCGGCGTATTTATCATTGACAGCTGCCACTTTGCTAGCAAAAGTATCTGAAAAAAAAAGAGAGAAAAATTTCGTTGTTTTAGTTTAATGTATAAAAATGCTATATATATTTCAAGAGGATAAATGGAACAATTACATATGAACATGCATACATGATAAGGTATAGTCTACGCTTGTTAGGCTTACTCACTGAGCACTATAGAATGCGATCTGGAAAGACTGCAGTCATTTACGGGTGTGTCAGTCGTGCGCCATTTTGTCGGAGGTATAAGTGCCGGAAGACTGCCATATAAATGTTGTACATTTGGGTGCTCAAACGTTTTTCAAAAGAGGGATACATCGGTCTCATTTTTTTGGTTTCTAAATGTTGATAATTTTACATATTTTAAAATTGAAATTAATCGTAAGCGGTGAACATTTTAATAAATTCCCAGCAGTTGAAGTATTGCTACAGAAGTAAAATATGATGACAGAATGTATGACCATGTAGGCCTAACTAATGAGTTTAGAAACGACAGATTGTTAATGCTGGGAAAAACTATGCTCTGTTAATATGTTAACCTTCAACATATTTGTAATCATAAATAGTTTATGGTACAATTTCTGCTTTGTTCAGAAACAATCTTTATTTTTTTTTTGGAAGTAATTCGGACTTAGAAATATCTCTTTTCCTTCTAGGTTTCCATTGCAAGATAAACATTTATTAAAGAAATGAACAATTGCTATATCTAGAGAGAATTGGACTCAAACTAACTATTCGCGTATGTAGCGAGCATTTCACTGCATTAAGTTTTCAGGCACGTAGGGTATAATAAATTGAGGCATTATTTCTTTAGTATCCAAACTATTATAGAAGTTCACATATCATCCTTTCTTTTCAAGTTATATATGTGTAATAATTATTAACAAGCGACTGGGTTTGGAGACAACTTTCACTGGTAAAATAACAATGATAACATGCATGTATTAATTACTATCATCAGTATTTTGTAGTAAAATAACTAAAAATAGTATACAAGTCAATATAAAAATAGTAAGTAACACATTGCTTCAAGATTTTCATGTAATGCCAGTTGAATTGTGAAAGATATATTGTAATAGGCGCATCCAGATGTAGCTTGGGGGAACTTGAAAAATAATGCTGTGCCATCAATATTTCCTTAATTTCCCACTCATCTTCAAAGTGTGAAATCGAAGAGGAAGTCTCCAGTGAAGAGGAAATTAGAAGAACTTCAGCCTGAAGTGCTTTATTAAATTTGTCAAATTTTCAAAATTTTATGATGTTTTAACAACTGTTGCAAATATTTAAAAAATGCTACTTAATTTTGATTCACAGCTTTAATCTTGGAGCAAATAGTTATCTTCAGTAATTGGCTATAAAACCAACTACATCTATATTTATAAGTGCACTGGATGCACACTTATGCTAAGGTATCTTCTGAGGAACCATGTTCCAGCACAGCAGTGAAAGAGGAGATGCCTAATGGCACCTTTTGAATCCTCCAGTAACTTGTTTCCTCACAAAACGGTTGCTTCAAAAGAAGATTACATTAATGAGAAAGAACATGTGAGGAGGCGAGATAAAAAATTATCTACCAAGGAAGAGCTCATCAAAAAGGTGAAAGAGCAAGGTTTAAATGAAAGTGGTTATAAAGACATTAGAAATGCTTTTCCTAATGCCGTGAAAATTTTGATACAGGATCCTCTGAGAAATAGAGAAGTGAATCAATGTGGTAGACATTACTCAGAAGAGGTGAAATAAGTGACCATATATTTTCATTCTCCAAAAGTTTACGTATATCTGCGTCAGGTGTTTGGATTATCTTATCCTTAATGATTAGGTGCTTGAAATACTTTTGTAAATTGTAAACTAGGTTTTTGAGAAGAAGTGTTTCAAAGTTTAAAAGAAAAAGAACTAATATGCGAAAAATTATATTTTAGTAATTGACTCCATGGTTTTGCGAATACCAACTGAGTGGAGGGAATATTCTGCAGAGCTTCACCAAGACAATCTTGTTCAAAAATGTGTAAATGAAATACGTATGAGTACTTTTCACCCTTTGGAGAGTTCCAAAATTCGTCATTTATGACTGACAATTTTCAGACAAAAAAGGGATGTATTTCTTACATGATATTCTAATGTACTTGTCACTGTGCAGCAGAACCAAAACAGCTGGTTCCGTTGTTTTGTTTTCATGGCCATGTGGTTAGGGCGCTCAACTCGCAATCTGAGAGTCGCGGGTTCGAATCCCTGTCACACCAAACATGCTCGCCCTTTCAGCCGTGGGGACATTATAATGTGAAGGGTCAATCCCACTATTCGTTGGTAAAAGAGTAGCCTAAGAGTTGGTGGAAGATGGTGATGACTAGTTGCCTTCCCTCTAGTCTCACACTGCTAAATTAGGGACAGCTAGTGCAGATAGCCCTCGTGTAGCTTTGCGCGAAATGCAAAAACAAATAAACAATATCAATATTTTTGTAGCTTTATTGAAATTAAATGTTTATTTCTGCAGTCACTTTTACTGTTCGTGAAATACCTGTACATGAACATCCAAATATTCATTTCATCTACAAAACTAAATAAGTTGTCAAGTATATTCGACATTGTTGTTTGTGTATTTTACTGTGAAATCCCTTCATGGGCTATTAAATGGTCGATACTTTTTATTTATTTTGATATTACAGATGGTTATTTAAAAATAATGTCTTTAATTTGAATCATGAATTTTAGATGAAGAGAACGCTGAATTAAACATTTTAAACTGGCTGGGTGTCAAAACTCGTGCCACCAGGTGACACAGTAGTAAATTTTAGAACTTATTGTGCTTCTCTGAATGTTAGTATTCACCATAGCAAATATTCATGACGTTGTTCTGACACTTTGACATTAGGCTTACGCTATATATATCTGTAATTGTTAGTTGCTAATTAACAATATTTGTGAACGTGTTGGAAAGTTAAACTGTAGCATGCACAAATTCGTCTTGTACGCATTCCGAGCCATTATTCTTGTATAGATACCATACCTTTGGCAAGATGACGGTAACACAGGCGCGGACAGTTTATTTACAGACAACTGTTACTAGTGTCTCCAGTTACTACATGTATACAGCTGAACGAGTGTACTGTATTCCTGGTTCACCAGTTCAGCTGAATAACGAGAGAGTTAATTGAGAAATATAATAATTAATAACCTGTGTTGTTAAAATAAATAATACAATTTTAAATAATCCTTCTTATAATTCTGATATCTTGTGACATAAATAAAGATTATGCAAAAATTACATTTCACCAACTTGATCCGGTTCACACCCTAACGGTTGTTATCAAGTATTTTCTTAATATAAATAACGTCTAAATTACATTAGTGTCTTTTTTTTACCCCAGGTTGCATGAAGACCAACGTGAAAAGAAGGTATAGTGTAGTTGACGTGTTATTACATCTTGCTCACATTCACTCAGAAGATCTTATTAAAAAAATATTCATTAATTCGTATTAATTCAAACAGTTAAACTATATTTTATATCACACATTCCATGTGAAGATACAGAACGAAGAAACTGTCAGGTTCTAATGAAGAAAGGTGGTAGAGAGAAGGAGGGAGACTGTACTTTCGAAGTAGTCATGTTATAGAATTTGAAAATCGCTTGATCTTTTGGCATCTTCCTATCGCAGAACACAAGGAACTTGTTCTCTTAAACTATAGAAACGATAGAGGAGTGCAGGTATTGGCATTTCTCTTTTACAAAAATGAATACATTTTACGAACCGACTAGATGATATAT
>NW_013667494.1:137111-141958 GCF_000517525.1 Limulus polyphemus
ATATACACACACACATATATATATACACACACACATATATATATATACACACACACATATATATATATACACACACACACATATATATATATACACACACACATATATATATATACACACACACACACACACACACACACACATATATATATATATACACACACACACACACATATATATATACATAGATTATTTTTCCTTTACTCTTAAAAATTCTGAGTTAACTTGGTGAAATGTCGTGTCCCTTCTTTGTTTAATAGAGTAATAGGAATGTTATACCATTTTCAGATCTCTAATTTAAACAAGTTACACGATACGTGAGTACAATACTATTTTAAGATATAATGCAGTCGAAGAAATCTGAAAACAAAAACGGTGAAATGTCGAAAGATAGCATATTTCGGAAACATTTCGGCAAATCGACATTCGTAATTCATACTCAAGATTTCACTAATCTCTGCATATAGTAGTAAACCAAACTAACAGATGGCGCTATATGTAAATTGAGAAAAAAATATTCACCAGTTGCTTCAACAGCTGCTTTGTTTAGAAAGTAAATTGGCAACAGGTTACAGAATTTTCTTATCTTATGTTAAATAAAAAAATAAGCGTAAAACTCCTTCAGATTTAGTTTACTCAAAAAAAATTTAAACCTGTAAAAAAAGTTACAAGAGAAAACTTCAAAACGAACTATCCTTTAGACTGTCGTGCATCTGTTACAAATATTTGTACTGTAGCAATGGAAGACTTTAAACTTACCGTGAGCTTACGGCAGAGCTCATAAAATCTTTTTGAAGTGGCAAGGGAAACTTTACCATGTACGTTCCACGTGAATGTGGTTTCACACGAAAACACACGGATTAGGCCTAACTTGCTACAACGTAACCCTCAAGGTTGTGCGCAAGAGCGGAAACAATTAGTAAAAGTAAATGGGATTTAATTTGCATAAATACATTTTATATACGTTTATGTTTGCCTAAAGAATAAAAAAAAATATTTAATGTTGTTGTTGGGGGAAGGGGAGGAGTATCAATGACTGAAGATAAAGCTAAATTTTAAAACATTTGCAAATGTTGTTTTTATTTTTATATATTTTTGGAAAATTCCTATATTTCTTAAAACTCTTCACATGCTTATCCAAAGTCGATGAGTTAAAAAACGAGAGACGTAACGTGTTAACGTTATGTGCCTATTCGATTATTCATGATCTAGAAAGGTTCAGAAAATAAGCATTTGAACATTTCATTTCACAAACTAATTATATTGTATCTTGTTCACCGTTTACAAGGAGGGCTGATAACTGATGACAAAAAACAATATTTTCGAAAAGAAAAAAACACAGAACTTGAGTCACTGAGGTGGTAGAGAAAAAAAGTTCAAACTGAGCTAATTTTGTTAATTAATTACCAGAGTTACTGGTTAGGATGATATGATATTAGTGTTTTTTTAATATAATAATCATCAAAACGACTGATTTGAAACGAAGATTGTTTAGCTTTCAGCTTACAATATATATTGAAAATAATCTAATCTACGCAGTAAGCTAGAATTCTTGAAGTTGTAAGGTTGAAAACTAGATGGCGATTTGTTTTACTTTTATAACGGTGTTCGATGTTTGGAGAATAAATATTACTAAGATCAGTGTGTTGCGCTGCTAAACAGATATACATAATTAGAGAGTAACCATGCTATAATATTTAGCATTTCTTATAATGCAGTAGTCGTAATTGATGATAATATAAAAAAAAAGAATGTGTTAAATCGCAACCAAAAA
The DNA here is from genome assembly GCF_000517525.1 of Limulus polyphemus. NCBI lineage: Eukaryota > Metazoa > Arthropoda > Merostomata > Xiphosura > Limulidae > Limulus > Limulus polyphemus. Next base: position 138,886 of record NW_013667494.1, read on the forward strand.
AATAATCAAAATTTCTAATGTTAATTTCGAATGACAACCCATCCCTTAATGACTAAATGAAACACCATTTTTCTTACCTGGAACGCTCGTACCCAAAGCAACAAAGACAATAGCAGTCACTGAGTCCTTGACACCCAGAGTACATCCGAAGTGGGAAGCCAAGTCACCGATGAAGGCGGTGAGGATACCGATAACAATAATTGAAAAAACAAAGCAAAGCCAGCCATCCACGTAGTCTGTCGGAGAAAAGCAAACACAAAAGACAAGATAGACTTTAATACTGAGAATTTGATGTTATCATGTTGTCCAGAACTGATCCGAACTAGAAAGGTTACATTAATAATGCTGCATAAAGAGAACTAGTGCAAATACAGTGTTTCTACCATATTTATTTATCTATCTATATTCGGTCATTAGTTGGCCCTATATTATTTTACATTGTGAATTAAAATATGATAAATTTTCACCAAATAAATAATATCTTTTTTTAGCCTGCTTTCGCTTTTCTAATTTATTTCTAAAAGTGCAAATAGTATTAGATAAATATTGAATTATTCCTTTATTGTTAAATAATTCTCGAGTTGCCGGGACGTGCACTAGTCAGACATAACTTGGAATAATGCGTACAGTTTTATTCTCCTTACCTAAGGAAGGATATTGACTTATTGAGAAGGGTTCAGAAGAAGGCTGCTAGGATGATTCCATGGACGGAGGATAGGCTAAGATATCTTTATTTATTGTAAATTCTTGAGAAAAGAAAGGTAATGAAGGCAAGAGTAATATTATTGAAGTTTACGAGTTTATCTGGAAGTTTATAGACAAAAACCTGTGATTTCTTTGTGTCATACTCTGAAGATAAGATGTCACACTTTAAGATTGGGGGAAAAAAAGACAGGCTAAGAGAGTTTTATTTTTCTAACAGAGTGATTGACTTATGACATGAGTTGCCGTGGGCAGGAATGGAAGCTGAAACTCTACAAGAGTTTAAACGAGGGAGGGGGATCGATAAATTCCCGAAAAATAGAACATGGATGTGAAGGGACAGCCTTGAAGGACCACGTTGTCCGTAAGTTTCTTTATATCAAATACTACCATTATCATTGATTTAATATTCATCCACTAGAATGGTGATTATTTAAAATCTGTATTGAATATTTGTAAAGTTTTTTCTAAACCTTTCTGTATGACTTCTCTTCCATAATTAGATAAACTAACGCGCAGCTGCATTCCCCAACTGATACTTACCTGTAGGAGGAACAAAAGCAAAAATAATTTTCCAGAAGAGTGTAAAGAAATGCATAATGTAATCAGAACAAGTCGGCATTTTCTCTTCGTCACCATTGCCTCCATCTTCATCTTCACCATCACCTGGACCAAAAACAATAATAAATGTATCAGAGTATATTTCAACATTGAGAATTCTATATTTTCCGAAACACTCAGTTTCACATATAGTGACATGGTGCCAGAATGTGGCACGCTAACTTTAGATGTTGTGATTTTTATTTGTAATGACTGACCATTCCTTTGTTTATTACAAGATTTTGTGTTAATTCTCAATTTTTTTTAATAGATATTATTTGAAATATTTAAATTAAATATAAACATTCTATTTTTTTATTCATATCTCATTCCTTACATCTCTAAAGATTAAGGTTAAAAACAAACATTTAAAGATTAAAGGACTTTTAAGATTTCGCCATCTGGTGAATATTGAAAGTAACTTTACTTTGTGAATTTTATTCATTGAAAAAAAATAGCGCACAGGTTTACGTCTGTTTATTCATTTACGCGTTAGAGGAGTTTAACACCGACCAAGATACAGGCTCTCCTCCTTCCAATTGCGGAGTCCTTTCGCAGCACGTTTGTTAATGCATACACCACATAGCATTGAGCTATATCAAATCACCGACTACATGGAGAAAACTGAACAGCGACAACCTCTTTATATCTGCTTAGAATGATTATATAATAATGCAAACATTTTAAAGTAACTTTACCAAATAATCATACAAATTGTCACTTCAAAATTATGATAATGAACGTTCGCTTTCTTTTAAATTGGGCAGAGCGTGGCCTAATGGTTAGCGTGCTTATAATGTGAATCCAATTTTTTATTCTATGAGTCTCATCGCCGATTCTGTTGGCTAGCTGCCTTTTCTAGTTCGTATGTCCTAAATTAGGGGCCCCCAATGGCACAGAGGTATGTCTGCGGACCTACAACGCTAGAATCCGGGTTTCGATACCCATGGTGGGCAGAGCACAGATAGCCCACTGTGTAGCATTGTACTCAACTTAAAAACAAACAAGCAAACAAACCTAAATTAGGGAAGAATATGCTCAGATAGCACTTGTATAGATTTTGCGTGAAATTCTCAATCAAACAACTGTTTAAAATTTTCAGATTTATTAATTACAACAAAATGTCTACGTGCTTACCAGAGTTTAAGTCTCAAACCTGCTATTGACGCTATAAATATATTTCACTTATCTAATGTTAATCTTATTTACCATCTACAATACTCCCAAGGAACGCTCTTGTTATATTGTGTGTGAAATTTAAATGGTAGATCAACAGCACGTGCAACTATCGAGGTGGGAAGGCGTTTGTAAGTATCCTAGGTGGCGCTGCAGGTGGTATATACATTTCTGTATTCTGGTCAAGGTATTTAAAACAAAGTTTTATTCGCGAGCCTTAGGTTTTGAATAAATGTCGCGATTTACTATTATTTTTACTTACAATTATAAATTAAGAGTTGATATAAATCACATGACATGAGAAAGAATGATGATTTAATCTAGACCTTTTCTTAATCACAAGGTTTTGGTTATAATCATAAAAACTTCTTCACCTACTTATATCTAAAGCTGTTGTAACTGTAGCCGAAAGCTAAAGAATGATATAAATAAAATAGTTTTAAACAGAAAAAAAAAATCATTGTAGTTAAAATAGCATTTTTTCTTCAAGAACGATCAGGAATATTAGATTTTCTTTCGAATATCGTCTTGTGTTTAGATTCTTTAATTATATATATATATATATATAAATCTATTTTTTGGATTTTTGAATTGT
>NW_013667494.1:142740-150667 GCF_000517525.1 Limulus polyphemus
TGGATTCTTTAATTGTATTTATTAAGTCTTTTCTGAATTCTTAAATTGTATATATTAAATCTCTTGTTGGATTCTTCACTTGTATATATCAAATCTTTTGTTGGATTCTTTAATTGTATTTATTAAGTCTTTTCTGAATTCTTAAATTGTATATATTAAATCTCTTGTTGGATTCTTCACTTGTATATATCAAATCTTTTGTTGGATTCTTTAATTGTATTTATTAAGTCTTTTCTGAATTCTTAAATTGTATATATTAAATCTCTTGTTGGATTCTTCACTTGTATATATCAAATCTTTTGTTGGATTCTTTAATTGTATTTATTAAGTCTTTTCTGAATTCTTAAATTGTATATATTAAATCTTTTGTTGGATTTTTTAATTGTATTTATTAAGTCTTTTCTGAATTCTTAAATTGTATATATTAAATATTTTTTTTGAATTCTTAAATTCTACATATTGAATATTTTACTTAGGTTCTTTAATTGTAAGTATTAAGTATTTTTTATTCTTAAAGTGCATATTATAAATCTTTTTCGGATTTTTAAGTTGTATATTAATTATTTTTGGGTTCTTCAATTATATATATTAAGTCTTTTTGGATTCATAAACTGTATATATCAAATCTCATTTAGATTCTTAAATTGTATGCCCTCCCAGCGGTACAGCGATAAGTCTGACGGCTTATAACGCTCAAAGCTGAGTTTTAACAGTTTTGGTGGACACAGCACAGATAGTTTATTATGCAGGTTTGTGTTTAATTACAAACAAACAAAATTAACTTGTATATATCAAGTCTTTTTTAGATTCTTAAATTGCACAAATTAAATATTTTCTTTTATTTTTAGATTATATATATTAATCAGAACTTCCTTCGAGAACCTAATCAACCACACAAGAAAGGCTCTAATAAGAACAAAAATTAGGTGTTGTTTGACTTATATAAAAAAAAAATGTTATGTTCATTGTAATTTTTATTAAGTATATATAAACAAAGTATTCCTTCCAGGCAATACTTAATGAGTCAATATTACAGTGAAAGGAAATGAACAGAGCCAGGAGCACCATCGTGAAGGAAACAAGGGCAATGAAACATCTTGGTGAAAAATCACCTAATTTGATTTTTATCAACGGATTCCTGAAATTACGCCAGACTATTTCAAATAAATCTTCGTGTAATAGCGTTTTCTATTGTTTTTGCTATCGTCGTAAGACGGGAGAATTCCTGAGACCACAAACAAAAAGTTAATTATAAAATCATTCCTCCATGATCTTGTTAATTCCCCTGATGTGAATATTTTGCATGGTTTTGGTAAACAAAAAAAAAACAAAAAAAACATTGTCGCTCCCAAATTAATAGTAGATACGTAAACTACTATAATATATGTATGTAAGTTACAGGTTTTGCTTTATATAAATATTTCATATCAGAGAAATTCTGTATGAATAAAATCAGTGTCTTATTTTTTGACTGTTCCTGCTTGTTAATAAAAGTTAGCACTTGACATCTACAACAGTGGAAATATGTCTGTGGTGTGTACGCCTTTTATAAGCTGACGAAATTATTACAATTATACTTGTCATAAGACCTAAGTATTAGGCCTATTACATTTTTTTAAACACTACAATCTTTATTTAGTCCCTTTATGGATTTTCATGAATTAGAAAAGTGTATACAATATTCCAACCACACTGTATTCGTCATATCTATAGAGATGTCAGCTATCACAGACACATTTTTTGTAGATGTCAGCTATCACAGACACATTTTTTATTGTTGTCAATGAAAACGTGTCTGTGATAGTTCAGACGTGTCCTGTTGAAGGCTTTATGAACGTTATCTGTGAAATCTTATAAACACTGCTTCAGGCATATCTTAGTGGTGAAGGTTTTATTGGTTAGATACAATGAGATTTTATGAACCCTCGAATTCACAGACGGGGCATGCAAATCATTAGGTCACGTTCAGCACCGTAAGAAGTGAATGTCGATTCTTGTCCACTTGTACGTTGTTTGTTTGATATTTTCAGTGAGAGGCCTTGCATAGTGTGTTTGAGAAAAATGACTATAGCAAACATAAAACACACGCAATGAACAAAAATCGTCTTGAGAACCTTTAACAAGTAAATAAATAAAGCGACCAGTGCATTGTTAGAGCTTAGATTACTGATTTTTGTGTCGCACAAAAAAAAAGTAGAAGGTTGCGAAGTTATGTTCTATGTAGAGTAAAACGATCAGTAATACGTTGATTTTTGTTACTCAACTAAGGTCTGATCTAACTGAAAATCACTACAATTTTCTATATTTACTGCCCCCCATCCAGTGGCACAGTGGTATGTTTGCGGACTTACAACGCTATAAACCAGGTTTTGATACCCGTGGTGGGCAGAGCACAGATAGCCCATTGTGTAGCTTTGTGCTTAACTACAAACAAACAAACTATATTTCTGAATATTTGTATTAGGTACTTAGGTTATCTGTCGCCGACCCTAATTTTGAACTACTGGCCAGAAGGAAAAGCAGATAGTCAGCAGTACTCAAGTACCTATCGTCCACACTAAGGGACGTTACTCTTATAACGTACCTTTACATTAAAGTATAAAGATTCGAACCCGGTTCGCCAGTTCCCGAAATCCAGAGCTCTAACACATATTAGCTTAGTAAATAAATGATCCTTACCTGCGCTGACAGTAATGGCTTCTACAAATTGTTCCTTCCAAGAAGAGGTTCCAATTGTCAGTGAAACGTTAGCTTTTTGAAACAGCTTGTCTACTGTATTCTGAAAAGAAATTATTCTATATATATATTTATATTTACAGTGACAAATAACAAAGATAATATAAGTTATATCTCATCGTTCTCTTTGTTAGCTTACTTTTGATTTAATCGCTACAATTCCCCAACCTTACCGTCCAGGCACCGACGGGGGAGGGAGAAGGATGGGGTCTTACTGCTGGTAGTCCATATAATAAATTTTGAGTGTAGATTAATTAGATTTGTGAAAACAAACAAAAAAGCAAACAAAAATGAATTATTTCTACTTTTTTTAGAAATTTATAAGTTTACTTAAACAAATATATATTTATATGTATTTGTGTGTGTGTGTGTGTATATATATATATATATTGTTCCAGCCCCCGTTGGCACAGCGATAAAATTCAGGAAGCATAACGCTAAAATTCTGGGTTAGATCTCTGCGTTGTCACAGCACAGATAATCGGTTGTGCAGCTTTGTGATTACCGATGACAAATATATCGCAAAGCTCATCCTCTTGTAGATTTTAGTTACTAGTACTTGGCAATACTTAATTACTCTTCTAAATAAATCTTCTAAAAACATGTCTAAATATACGTATCTTTGAAATATAATCTGTGCCAATTTTTAACTTGAATAAATATTCGAATTACTTTAACATCGCCACATTTTTAATATTTAACCATTTGTAGAGGCGTTCTAGAAGTTTCTTATTATTTAAATTTGTTGGTTTGTTTGTAATTAAGCACAAAGCTACACAATGGACTATCTGTGCTCTGCTCATCAAGGGTATCGAAACACGGTTTCTAGCGTTGTAAGTCAGTAGACATACCGCTGTGCCGCTAGGGGGCGTATAATTTAAAATATAGATATTTAAGAGTATTCCGAAGATCACAATCATCCACAACACTTTAGTTCCTATAGTTTTCGCTAATGATTTTGACAAGAGATTCTTGTGAAATGTTTACAGTTTCTGCAATAAAAAAAATATTACTACCTTAAATTAAGCGAGTTCCCGATCATTCTTTTTACATATAGACCTAACGACGATATGTTTAAAAGTGGAAACTCGAGTGCAGAAGTGATTTGATTAAAAGTGCGAAATATAGTCTTCACTTTGAATTACACAAAGGAGTGGTATCACCTCTAGAAACCGACTATCGTTATAATTAGGGTTAACAGTATGTGTTGCTTAGAAACCATGTATTTTTCCTTCTTTCTATAAATATCGTCCAATAGTTATTTTGGTAATATAAAGGCTTAGATGGGGTGAAAAAAAAAACAACTGACTTTCTTACCTAAACTCTTTGAGCCTAAACTTTTCTGCAGCGATTATCCTTGCAACACAAATATTGTTTTCCTATTTTCATGTAGTTGTTATAGCACATTGTGGACTATTCTGGAACATATTTTAATTATCAATCCAATATTTTCTACGCGCTACAATATTCACATTTGCAATACTAGGATGATAATTTAATAAATGTGATAGGGCGAAACGTTGTGAGTAAATATTTTGTTTCCTTATTTCCAGGCTTAGGTTGTATTGGATTGATCCTTTGATAAAGCTGATACAACGAGTCGTTTCGTGAATATAGTTTTTGTCAAAATATCATATTTGTTATAATTTTTACACAGTTATTTTTCAGCGTGCATTTTGATAATTGAACAAATGATAATACAAGTTTCTTCTCTCTTCCTGTATCTAAGCAAACTAAAATATCACTGTTGTAATTCTATTGAATCAGTACCAAAAACAAATTATTAAAAATCAGTAAGATTCCAAGTTTCATTTGAAAAACAAATAAAAATAGAGCGATTTAATTCATAATTGTACTGTTTCTTTCATGTGTTTGGTTACTTCTTTGTCATTATTCATGTTGTATCGTGGTATATTATGTATCTTAGTCATCCTTCTCAATTAAGTAAATTAATAAGAAAACTATGTGGAATTAAGATACTTAAAACAGGAGAAGATACATGAAACGTGATGTTAACGTTTAAAGACACTACCTGATTTTTCTTTTCACTATATTTTGAAGGAATGTGTTTTGGAAATCCAATATTCTGGACAGAAAGTGACAGAGAACACGTGCACGAGGAACAAAGTAGAGATACAAGAACAAATAAAATGGTACAAAACGGAGAAATAAAGTATTAAACTCCAACAAAGTTTGTGACAAAAGAAATTTAGAAGCCAACACTTTGATCGAAATTTCTCTTTCAATAAGTGTCGTTGTCGAAGGTACTTGAACAAAAAATAGCAGTAACGTAAATACTTTAAACAGACACTATGTTGTCCAATAATTATTGTTTGCTTTTTTTTTAATCCAGACCAGCTATTTTGAGTTTAAAAGACAACGGAAGTTATATGCTATTTCATTTCGAGTAAAGTATGCCCTTTCGAAAGTGTAAAGTGACACTCTCAATGAAAATGATAACAGCGCCCTCTATGTTTATTTACTGAACCTTTTCGCCAAGCCATCGGCTACATTTGAAGTTTAAGTGGGCCTGCATCTGAAGTGTATAATAAATCGACATTTTCAGAGAGTAGAAGGATATAATATCAACGTTTATTGTAAATGGCAAAAACAAGCTTGTGGTCTTGTTTTTGCGTTTCATTTTATAGTAGAAACTCGCAGCGATAAAGGTTCTTAAAAATGCTTATTTAGAGGAAAAAGAACGAAAAATGTTTCTTAAAGCATAATTTTCTGGGAAAAAATGTTACGTGGTTAGAAAGTTGAAGAATGATGTCCAAAAACTTGACATCGCTATTCTCTTCTGACAATCGTGTTTCATTGACATTAATATTATGATGTTATTATGAATGTCATGATATACCTAGTTGGGAAAATTCTTCCGAATTTTGTACTATTATCAGAAAGAGGCAACCAGCCAGTGGCATCCTCCTCGCTAAGGACTTGACAGTCACTCTTATAATACACCCACAGTAGAAAATTATAGTTTATGTGTACAACAAAGCTGAGCATATGTATATATATATATACGGTAGATATAGGTGCTCCAGTCAGCGCGAACTCACAAAAATTTCCAGTGTTTAGCAATATATAGGTGGTCCCTTGAGAATAGTACATTTAAGAATACAGCTATTAATTCCTTTTATGTGTTTTGTAACACCGTCGACGTGTATTCTACTGACAGTACATTTCCATTACAATTATCCATACGACAACTAAAAGTGCTTAGTTTTCTTCAGTACTTCAGTATAATACGGAACTTCTTTAGAAAGAAGGATTGGTTTGAACTTCACGTAAAGCTACACGAGGATTATCTGCTCTAGTCCGTCCCTGATTTAGCAGTGACTAGACGAAGGCAGCTGATCATTGCCTCCAACCGCTAACTCTTGGGCTACTTTTTTACCAACAAATAGTTGGAATAACCGTCACTATATAATACCCCCACGGCTGAAAGGGCGAGCATTTTGGTGGAACGGGGAATCGGACCCGCGACCATGCCGGACCAGGAAAGAAGGAAAATTGTTGGTTGGTTGAATACTGATGGTATTATGTTCAAAATTGGATGGTTAAATAATATACTATATCTATCAGCACGTCACAGAAAAAGTTAAATAATATACTATACCTATCTGCACGTCACAGAAAGAAGTTAAATAATATACTATACCTATCTGCACGTCACAGAAAGAAGTTAAATAATATACTATACCTATCTGCACGTCACAGAAAGAAAAGAAAATCTAATAAGAGTGCATCAGTAAGGTTTTCTATTTTTTATGGGGAGAGACTTTATTTTTTCTCCGATTAGCTCTTACTTTTTCATTGTAATTAATTATAGTGATTTTTTAATTCTCATTTTTTTTGTAAGCGGTGTATCACAAAAAATAAAAAACGAGCATTCCAAATATATTGTTTTCTTAATGTCTATATGTTTATATATTTATCTCAGTTTTGACTACATCAGTTGTAGTATAATATGGCACCCTCTCAATCAAACGTCCAATATTCTCTGAAATCAATAACACGTTTGAGAAATTACACTGAGTTATAATTTCTTGACAAAGACACCAAATACAAGTGACAGCACTATGGTTAAGACTGACAGAATAAGCCAAGCTTGACTTCATTTGGAAGCCAGTCGCGAGCCACGTTGTACTACGTTACTTAGTATGTGACAAGTAATTACTTTGTATGACAAGATGTTCTAAATATTTCTATGTAAACGGATGTAGCAGATGCTTGATCGAGATTACGAGCGCCATGAAAAGAGTTGAGGTGTGTATTAGTTATGTAGGAAACTGTTTAGAACAATGGACTGCGTGTGATATGTTTACTAACCATTTCAAGACTTAAATCATATTTGTTCGTTACTGCAATAACGCTTTACATTGTTTGATAACATTTAACCCGGAGATCTTGTTCCAGTATGATGTCACCCTTCACGGATTCCGAATGTCACGACTTGGCACAGCTCGGTGGTTAGGGCCATCGATCGGCGATCGATGGCCCGCGGGTACGAATTCCGTCATCGAACACGCTCAACTTTTGAGCCATGGGGGCGTTACAATGTGCGGTCAATCCCACTTTCCGTTGGTTAAAGAGTAGCCCAAGAGTTGGCGGTGGGTGGTGTTGAATAGTTGTCTTTACTCTAGTCTATCACGTGAAAAGTACGAGTGGCTACAGCAGACAGCCTTCTAACGCGAAATTTAACAAATAAACTGCTAAAGAAACGAACTAATTTATGACAGTAAGACTTGAAGTAGGTGTGTCGTTAGTGCCTTTTAGTAGGTTTTTATTTATTACAGACTATTATAAATGTTGTCTTTACATATAACTGATTTATTTTTTTCATTTGAAATTGTTTAAAATTTTACTGTTTATGACGTTTCTTTCTTTTATAAGGAATGTACCACTTACACTTTCTTCTTAAAATCTTGGTAGTGTTCTATTCACTTGACTTCTTTGTACCACTTACGCTTGTTCATAAAATCTTTGTAGTGTTCTATTCACTTTACTTCTTTGTACCACTTACGCTTGTTCTGGTACAAAGAAGTCAAGTGAGTAGAACACTACCAATATTTTAAACTTACGCTTGTTCTTAAAATATTGGTAGTGTTTTCTACTCACTTGACTTCTTTGTACCACTTACGCTTGTTCTTAAATCTTTGTAGTGTTCTACTCACTTGACTTCTTT
>NW_013667494.1:151489-153932 GCF_000517525.1 Limulus polyphemus
ATGATGTTTAACTTAACTGTAAACCATTCACATGATGTTTAACTTAACCGTAAACCATTCACATGATGTTTAACTTAACTGTAAACCATTCACATGATGTTTAACTGAACTGTAAACCATTCACATGATGTTTAACTTAACTGTAAACCATTCACAACGTGGTTTGCTTAACTTTAGACCATTCGCATGGTGTTTTAATGAACTGTAAACCATTCACATGATGTTTAACTTAACTGTAAACCATTCACAACGTGGTTTGCTTAACTTTAGACCATTCGCATGGTGTTTTAATGAACTGTAAACCATTCACATGATGTTTAACTTAACTGTAAACCATTCACAACGTGGTTTGCTTAACTTTAGACCATTCGCATGGTGTTTTAATTAACTGTAGACCATTCACATGGTGTTTTAATTAACTGTAGACCATTCACATGGTGTTTTAATTAACTTTAGACCATTCGCATGATGCTTAACTTAAATGTAAATTATTCACGTGATGTTTAACTTAACTGTAGACCATTCACATGATGTTTAACTTAACTGTAGACCATTCTCATGGTGTTTTAATTAACTGTAGACCATTCACATGGTGTTTTAATTAACTGTAATTAATTAAAACACCATGTGAATGGTAAACATCATGTGAATGGTCTACAGTTAAGTTAAACATCACGTGAATGATTTACATTTAAGTTAAACACCATGCGAATGGTCTAAAGTTAATTAAAACACCATGTGAATGGTTTACAGAAAAGTTATGTAAAACACGACCTGATTGGTATAAAGTTAAGCAAATTACGATGTGAATGGTCTACAGTTAAGTTAAGCACCATGTGAATGGTCTACAGTTAAAGAAACCACGATGTGAATGGTCTACAGTTAAGTTAAACACCATGTGTATGGTTTACAGTTAAATCAAACATCATGTAAATGGTCTACATTTAAATTAAGCACCATGTGAATGGTCTACAGTTAAGGAAACCACGATGTGAATGGTCTACAGTTAATTAAAACACCATGTGAATGGTTTACAGTTAAGCAAACACCATGTGAATGGTCTACAGTTAAGATTTTCGGGTCTCCCAACTCAACGTAGAACAAAATATCTCTTTCATAACTCTCGTTGTCATAGATATGGATCATGATTTCCTTCCTGAAAATAGACGTAGAACAGTCGATACATAAGTAAATGCCTAATAGTAATAGTCACAAATAAACACTAAATAGGTCAAAATGAAATATAACAAAAGATATTCTCTAATATGTTATACTTTACTATCTGCAGATCCCTTTAAATATCAGAACAAAAGCTGAACGTCGTGTAAGTATATATATTACCTTACATTTTCCTCTTAGTAACAAACGTAAGAACTCTTATATTTTTAGATGAGTAAATCTTTTACCCACATCTGATTTGGTTTAAAAGTTGAACTTCTAGGGGAACTATGAAATAGATATGCTATATATGATTTTAGTTTATTTTCTAATAGCGTCCCCCGAAGGTTCAGCGGTAATCCGAGGGCTTAAAACACTAAAATTCGGGATTAGATCCCCTTTTGTGAGTGGAACTCAGATAGCTCATTTCAAAGCTTCATGTTCAACAACAAAGATTCTGTTAGGAAAGAATGACAGCTATCTGCACGGATATTTCAACCATTCTTCAGGTCTAATAGATTATCACACCTGACTTCAGATTTTTCTTAATACAGTGGTCTCAACTCTCTTTACGGTGTGCTAACCAGAAAATTTCGTACTCTGGTTCTCCAATAAATCATAAGTAATACATATATTTCAGATTTCATGTTGACTGCTGCAGGTTTAATCTAGCTGAAAACTTCTGAGACTGAACATAACACTGCCATCTGAGCATAGATGGGCATGCAGTGCTGGAAATCCATAAATGGCCCATTGAGAAGGTTTAGTTAAAACAGATGAATATCCCTTTCAAACTCCAAACTCGTATTTGTAAACTGGACTATTTCGTTGTGTGCATAAACCATAGAGAATACTCCAAAAATGTTAAATGCAGTCAGAAATAAGATTTGTTTAAAATCCATGTACGTTATATTTTATTCGTTTATCTTCTCTGTTCTACAGAATAAACTTTATACAACATGTAAAAACATTCGCTACAGGATAATAAGTTATTGTTTGTATTATATTAATGTATATATTCGGTTATATGAATATGTGAAGTACTAAATGCGACATTATTCAAAACCTGTCTATTCAATAGCATATACTATGAATGGACCAAATTTTAAATAAGATATGATGTAAATAGTTTAAGAGTTAAGTAAGACATGCTGTGAATGATATAAAATTAAGTAAAACAAGATGTGAATGGAGTAAAGTTAAGTAATACAAGATATGAATGGTCTAAAGTTGAATAGGGCATGACGTAAATGGTCTTTGGAAAGACGGTAAGACAGTTTGGAAC
>NW_013667494.1:154850-186724 GCF_000517525.1 Limulus polyphemus
ATCACCAATGGTATCAGTGATTACTGTATACCTTCAGGGACTGTGGGGGCTCGGCTCCAAGAACTTCTGGACATGTGGTAACCTTAACCATGGATCCAGGAGCACTGCTGGTCCTTGAGTCACAATTATCCACCCTACCTGTAGGGTTTCCATCTCCCACAGTTCATCAGGATTTGGAACTTAGTTCTAGACTTACCTGTGTTTGGTTTGTCTGGGGATAGTGAGAGAGTCATGCTAGTTCTTCAGAGTTTTTATTCCTCTCAGTTGTTGGGCCTATACAGACAAGAGATTGATGTCCAGTCATCGATCTTCCTCGTCTATATCAATGCCTAGATTCTCTAAGACTCACAAGTTACTCATTCCTCAACCTGTGTTGATGTTTCTTTTACTGGGATTGTAGATTACCAAGTTGGTTGTAGTCAGCTCCTATCTGCATTTTGCCATAGCAGTGGTGTTCCACCACTATCGGCATTTGTGATGCACAAGGGTCAGGTACTGCAGTTTGTGTTTTTCCCTTCAAACTCACACCAGCTTCACATGGATTCTGCCGTATTGTATGAGGTTTTTCTCGTCCCATTCATTCCATCATACTGTGCACACACCATTCCATGGATGACTGATTACTTCTGGAACCATCTTGTCAATTGTCAGACCATTACATCTTGATTCTACTTTCAGAAGCAACCAAAGCAGGCTTCCCATTCAGGACTGAGGCATCTATTCTTGCTCAAATTCAATGTGTCATCAGTCTGGGTATTTTTTATTTTTCCTATCGTCTCTCAGTCAGGCTCAACTGACTCCCATCCAGCTCAATGCTATAGAATAGGATGCCACACTTGTACTCACTGCTCCCACTGCATGGATGGTTCTTTTCCTTCTGGGAATGTGGGCATCACTTGAATCCATCGTGCCTTTAGGACCATGAGATCATAAACATTGATTCCCTGGTTTCCCCAGTTTCCTTAGTCGGGATAATTCTTCAATCCCAAGGGGTTGTTAAGTCAGGACACTACTAAGATATGGGTTCCTCTACTGCCACTTCCTCCAAAGTTCCATCTCTTTACAAATGTCTTGCTTCAGGGATGGGGTGCATAAACCAACAGTCAGGAATTCCAGGGTACATGCATGGAAAAAGAAGATTCCATACACAATGGTTTGGGCCTTCTTGCTTTTCAACAGGCATTGCCTCATGGTCTGGGCTTATTAAGGGGTAAATCACCAGGCTTCACTCTGACAGTTCAGTGGTGGTATCTTGTGTTTCTCATCAAGGAGGAACATGGTCTAGGTCTCCTTGTTTTCAAACTTTAGATTTCCTTCTTTCAAGACTAGTCCTATCTTATCACTCTTCTAGCTTGCCATGTTCCATGGGTGATGCCTGTGGTAGCAGGTCAATTGTCTCAATCCGACCAGTTTATCCTGACAGAATAGATGTTGCATTGCAAGGTTCTTTTGGATTGGCCCTCATTTTGCAACTCTAATTGGTGGGTTGGCCTCTCACTGGATCACCCAACTTCTGGCTATTGGTCTCCAGTAACTCATCTTTGCGCTTTGGCACTAAATGTATTCTGTCAGGACAGGATTGGATTACAACTCTAAACCTTCTTTCCACTTCATATGTTACCCAGGGTATGAAATATGATTTGTTCCAACCCATTGTCAGATCATGTTGATAGCACTAGATTGGCTGCTACTCTCAGGTTTCTGCTTCTGCAGTCACTTCCAGTGTGTCCAACTCTTCCGGATCATAAAAACTTTGTTTCAGGAGCTTGGGTATGCAGCAAAACTCCAGTTATGTGTTGTAGTATCAATGAGAAATAGTGACCAGATGAATTGGAGAAAAGGATTGAACCCCATTCCCATCTGATAGTGTGTTGGTAAGAAGAACTGGTCTGAGGACATAGAGAGAATGAGAAAGTGATCTGTGGACAAACAGCGCAAATCACTCTGATCAGTGATGTCCATAGGTCAGCAGCCACAAAAAATAGACTAGCAGGTAAAGGGAACTCATGGCATATAAGAGTCAGGTCACAAAGAGGTGTACAGAAAGAACACATAACCTGAATCTACCTGTTAGGTAACTGGAATGGTCATTTGGGATCAATTACCCAAAACGATGTGAGAAATCTGGAGAGTACTGGGGACTCAAAAAATTTGTAGTTACAATAATCGGATGGTAGTCAATAAAGCTGCCTTAAACAAGGTGATTGTGGAAGATACAAAAACCTCTGCAAATAGCCAAGTTCTCTCACTACACCATTGCCAATATGCATGTAATTACCGTTGATAAATGTGCCTTTCAGACTAAGCAGAAACTGAGACAAATATATGGCAATCTTAGAAATGAAAACCCTGATGCCGTGTGAAAGACAGCATAACCACTTTGCCAGAAGCTTGAGCTTCTGGATAGTTGGGTGTAATATATCAGACCATTGCTGCCTCCACATAGAGAGCCTAAAACAAAAAGTAGAACAAAAACTGATGTAACTCTGATGAATACATGACTCCATTTGTCTTGAAAGCAGTGATCAGGTAATCCAGAATAAATAATTTTGTTGCAAAGTTTACTGATGCTCTTAATTCCAAAGAAGTGAAATTCTTTTGCATTCTTGCAATGTATTTTAGAACTATTTCTAATATGCAAGTCAGTATCTTAGAATTTAAATCATAATCAGATGAGACCCCTGACATTTTTGTAATACATATTATGGACACAATAAAAAAGAATCAACTTTCAGGCAAGTTTATTGCATTTTGTGCTCATAATACTTTTAGTAACTTGGATAGTGAGCACGGACAAATCAAAACAACATTTTCTGAAAATTGAACCAATCCACTGGACATTATGTGATTGAAGTCAATTATACAGCTGATATTATCCAAATCATCATTCATACTACAATAAACTGCTGTTAGATATTGAAGCTGTCATTATGAAAAATCAAAATATCACAGTGCAAATAGAATCACTGAAGAATTTTTCTGTTGCTGTCTACTGAATACCAATATCTTATTGAAGCAATTTTTTTTTCATTTGATAAGTATTTTATAATTATGCTTAGTTTCTATGAAAATACCTTGACAGAACTTTAAATGTTTTAATTATTCAAGTCACTCAAGTGCTCGATGACTTCAAGACAAAACTAGGAGAGAGCGAGAAAGAAGGTTGGATGTTTGCCTCTGTGTGTGGTGGAGTCTTCTATCAAAAACTGAAGAAAATGGAGAGATTAAGAATCAAGAGTGCAATCAGTGTATCTATACATTTTACAAGATTTGCATTAAGTATTTTGTCCAGTGGACCCATGATTTCAAGAACATGGAGAATTTCCTGAGGGCATTGCTAAAATATCCACCCATCTGGCAAGAATTTCAAAGATGTCAATTTTCTTGCCAGAGCTGGGAACTTTCCCTGTTGAATTATTTATTTGACAATTCATCTATGTCATACACCACTCTATAAAATAGATGTTTGAAATACCAATCACACATCTATTACTTCTAATTGTGTGGAGATGTTCAATCATTTCAAATCTAAAATTTTTTCATATAGAAGTACAAAAATCAGAGTTAATTTCAAGTGTTTGTTCCTGTAGAGAGGGTATTTTCTCTTATGACAATTCATGAAAAACAGACTAAAATGTATGTTGTTGTGCAAATGTATTGTAACATGTCTTACTAATATTTCCATGAATTGTTAAGAGAAAGTACTAAATTACTGAAGAAAATTTTGTTGGAAGGATACTTTCTATCAAGATAACAGTTTTCAGTATTTTGTAACAATGTTTGGTGCATGCCATAAATTAGTGTATGCTAATACATGTAAATGTACTGAAGAAACATTACTAAGTTCTAGTAACTTTATTAATTACTTTATGCATGTTAAATTATTTTTTAATAATTAATCAATGAACAGTGAATTTTGAAAACTTAATGTACAAAGTTGAAATAATTCAAATTTATTTTAGGTGAGACGCAATGTAAATTCATGGATAAGAGATGGTGTAGTAAAGAAAATTGAGCTCCATTATCCAGAGTGGCGTTCTTGTCGTTTTACTATCAGGGAACTGGAACCCAACTGTTATTACAAGGTTGAGCTTCGAGCCAAGAATGAAATTGGTTATAGTCAAAGTTCCAAGATGGTATTTAATACAGGTAGTTGTAAAAATCCTTTATTCTGACAGTGAGAATAGTGATCTTTAGATGGATAATGTAATATAATGTTTTAACTTACTTTGTTTGTGGCTTTATATACATGTAGGATATCATTCAACATATTTCCATAAACAAAGTATTTTTTTTACAAATTCCTCGTTACGGACAGGAACCATCCCCTGAATACGAATGTTTTAATGTGCATGTTAACCATTTGGAAAAAATCTGCATCTAACATTTTCAACACCATACTTTGTAGGAATGGCCTATGATCTTAATTAGTGAACACATTCACATTCTCTGAGATTGTTGACTACCCAGCTAACAATTTTACATTGTGAAAATGTTGCAGTAGGGTTATGGTCACATTGGGCTTTTACTTTGCATCCTGTAAATTATTGTAGCAATATTGGATTATGGTTATGGCCAGGTTCTGTCGTTACATTGCAACATGTATATTTGAATAGTAGAACTAATCTTGACACAGTATTGTAGCAAAACATTTCTTTAACCTTAAGAAGATGTTCATATATCAATACAAATTTAAGATATACAGCAGGGGTAGAAAATCCTTCAAATCTTAAATTCCTGATTTGGCATGTAGTACTAAATATTATATGCTGAAAATGGGAAAATACATCCCCACCTACTTTAAATTTAAAACAATTGTTTCCTGCATATGGTGATTTCAATGACTTCTGAATTGCATACTTTATTATAGAAAGATAAATAAGTGTTCTGAAGCTTTGACTTTTAGAAATTTTCTTTTACATTGTTACTTGTCACAATAATAAAAAGTCTTCCAGCTGAAATGCAGCTTTCATTTGTAGTACTTACACAATTTTATGTTGGTATGCAAGTTAGTGCTGTTTTGAATCTTTACTTAATAATTGTAACTTGGTAAACATTTCAGTGAAAGAATTTTTATTCCTATGTTAAATTAAACAAACACTAACATGGTCTCTAAAGCTATGGTTTAACCTCAAGCATTATTGAAAGCTTATAAATACTGAAAGATTCATTCACTAACACTTGCATGTTACAGCAGTGCTGTGTACACTTTTCCAAGCAATTAGATATTTTTTCAAGTTACAGTTTTTTGATAAAATCAGTATACTCAGGAATGAACTTACCAGTGATATATACATCATACCTGTTTAAATAAAAATTCTTCCTTTCTGTGTAATGAACGTTTTTGTATTTAAATCAGAGAATCAATAGTGGTTATTTATGCATGTGCATATCAGTATTTTTGAAATGACAGTTTATTCATTTACAGCTAAAAAGAAAAAATAGATGAATTTAAATACAGGAAAGGTATGCAAAACATTTGGGTAAGATTAGGAATTTTTGTGGAAATGATCAAAATCATACAGAATTGTGCACGAGTGTTTGTTTATTCTATAATTGTTTTTCATTCATAAGGCTTCTTTGATTTTTCTTCTGTTAATGTCAGCTTTCTGTTTTAGTATGGCAACATTCTGTTTGGAAAAACTGTTTTTTTTGTAATATGTTCATGGGCACTAGAAACGATTTTTTGGCATTTTTTTAACCTATTGTTCAAATTATGTCCTGTTTCACCCATATAAAAGAGATTGACAATTGATACTTTGTTCTGTAAATGTTTCCTGGTGGGGTAGAATTTGCTATATAATTTTTTTTTAGATGTGTTTAATTTTCACTCAAGGGGGTGAAAATGGATCTAGCTGTTATATTAAGGTTATGTTTAGGTGCTAATTTTCAAAGTATCTGTTAGAGGTATGTTAATTTTATTAGTTTAATAAACATGTCTTGTGTGTACTGTTTAAATTCATTAATTAATAGTTAAATATTGTTTTACATACTACGTAATATATGTGAAGCTTAGCCTGCCACTCAATTTACCTCTTGTCATCTAGTGAAACCAGTTTCAGAGAATTCCATTCCTCATCAGTAACCCCAGACATGGGGAAAAAAAAGAATAAGATTAAGCTTCGTATTGTAACATAATTTCATATATTTATGGAGGAATTCCAAGAATATATAGTACTGATGTTACTAATCTATTTTTCCTCATCTTTTGTGAAAAAAATCTAAAAACTTGGCTATGCAGCTAGCTTTTAAAAAGTTAATGCTCATAACAAAAATAAAATATTGAATTGGCTTCTAATTTATTCTTGTGAATTATTCATCCAGATAAGCTTTTTGAAATACTAAAAAATATATGTGAAGCCCAATCTATTATTCAATTTACCATTTGTCTGGCTGAATGATTCACGACTTCCACTATAAAAATGTAGTATTTTGGATTTATCAATGTTGATAAAGTCTTAAAGTAACCTAAATATTAAACAATATGAGTCAAACAAAGTTAAAGTAACATCAGTTTATTCTGTAGTGGAAAAGTTTTCATTATTATAACTTTACCTTACAAAGTTTGAAACCCAGTAGGGAACAGATGATAAGAGAACTCTTTCTAATCAGATAATCTTAGTTTTTTTGTGTTGGCAATCTCAACTGGAAGCATGGCCTAAATGAACCACTCCTTGTTATTAAACTTGTATCATGAGTTATATGGCTTTTGGGTATACACTTCCAGTACCACTCATATCATAGAGCTTCCACCACTAGCAGCACAAGAAAGAGAGTGCACAAGTACATGATACCAAAATATTGAAAATGCCAGAATTTCTGTGGGTGGAAATACAGTAGTTTAAACCTGTAATAATAATAATAATCACACTGAATATTTATAAGTGTCCAACTTTAGAACATAAGCTATTTTTTCACATGCCCTGCCAAAATTTGGCCTAGCATGACCAGCTGGTTAGGGACTTAACTCGCAATCTGCAGGTCATGGAATTGAATCCCTTGTCATCAAACATGCTTGCCTTTTCAGCTGTGGGGCATTATGACGTGACAGTCAATCCCATTATTGCTTGGTAAAAGAATAGCCCAAGAGTTGATGTTGGTTAGCTGTCCTCTCTCTAGTCTATCATTTGTGTGTACAAAATTCAAAAATAAACAAACCTGCCAAAATTTCTAGATGTTCTTGGGCATGTAAAGAAGAGTGTAAGAAACTGCTTATAGCATAGTTATGGCTGTGATAGCTGTGGATAATAACAGATGGAAGACTTGAACTCTGAGACAAGGAAATAATTATAGTAGTAGGTTATAGTGTTCTTCTGGAGAAGAAAAGTATTATTTCAGTACTTTTAAAGTCTAGAGTTGTTATTTTGGTATATTTTAGGTAGATTAATTGGGATTGGACACTTTTAGGTTTTATTATTACAGATACAGCTGAGCATAAATTTACAACATTAGGCTTAATACTGGATTGTTAGGCAGTTTTTTGTCTTTAGTTTTAAGTTACTCCTACTAGTACTGGATTATAGAATAATAAAGCTATTAAATATTATATTTAAATACAGAGTTTTACCATTGTTACCTAAGCAAAAAGGAAAATCTGTTTAATTTAGAGATTAAATTACTGTGTCTATTACTATTTGATAACTACTGAGAATTTAAAGATTAGTAAATTGTTTAAACTAGCATTTTGTTGCATGTAACTATAGACATGTTTCACATCATAACGGATTCTTCTATAACAATAATCTCCTTATGTTTTTCATAACAATCCCAAACTGTCATTTTTATTATCCTTCCCTCTTCAAGTTCATCATCTGCACAAGCTAAAG
This sequence comes from Limulus polyphemus, assembly GCF_000517525.1. NCBI lineage: Eukaryota > Metazoa > Arthropoda > Merostomata > Xiphosura > Limulidae > Limulus > Limulus polyphemus. The sequence goes on from NW_013667494.1 coordinate 162,677, forward strand.
GCTGAAAGGTGTTACTTAATAGAACCTGCTCATTGAAATTAAATTGATTACAACAAGCCCTATTAGTACAGTTATTAATTACTTGAAAGCCATTTTTAATCACTGTACTCTTCACATGCAAAAGCTTCATTTCATCTTTAAGTCCTAATGCCACTTTCTGCAGTTTACCCTCCTCTTTATCCATAGCCTCTACCATATTCAGAACAGCTGCCAATTTCTTCTCCGACCTATAAACTCTACCTATAAATTATACAACTTCACTATTAGCTTCCTGAATTCCCAAATAAAACCCACTCCTTACACTTATCACACATAACAAACTGTGAGCACTAAATGCTTAAAATACTCTTAACTGTTGTAGCCTGGGTATAAATAATCAACACTAAATTCAAATAGCTGATTGAGAACACTGTTAAGCCTAATGTTAGAGTTAAATGTATTATGCTAGTTAACAGTACCTTATCTTCTTACTTAAGTAATTATGTTTATCTTTAAAATTAGAAGTGACAAATAATTAGTTCTTAGATTATATCTATGTAATAATACAATTTATTTAGCCTGTTTTATTAGTTAACAATAACGGAATATGCTTAAATTATAGATAAAGTCTCATTACACTAGCAAAGTCAAACTGTATCATCATCATTACCATAGCAGTATGGGTGTAGGATATAACCAACACAGTAAATGATATAGTAAAGGGTGTTAGCAGTGATACAGTCTTTGTAGGGGCTAATGATGTAGGGAAGGATAGATTAGTGGAGCTAATTGTTAATTACAAGATATTAATAAAAACATTCAAAGAAAAGGACCATATTAATTTAATTTTGTTGGGGATACTGCCATAACGTTACTATGGGAATGAAATAATAGGCAAGTCATTAAAGCTGAATGCTAAATTTAGGTTAATTTGTAAGGAAGAGTAGATTGGCTGGTTGGATTTGTAGATCAGTTCAATGGGCAATTTTAAACTAGGATTAAACAGTGGAGAGGGCCAGAATAATGAAGAAAAATGAGATATAGAGAGGGGTATGATGTGGGAACAAGGTGCAAAGGTAGTATTAATGGTAGGCTAAAGTGCTATTATTGGAATACTAAAAGTATAAGGAATAGAATGGATGACTTTTAAGCACTGATAAGAACAGAGGATTATTTTGTCTTATGGCAAAATAAAAACTTTTCTATCCATATCTCAACTGCTGATAATCTTTTGTCTGGTACCAGACTGGCTTCTGATGCTACCATGATTTTACCTTTTGTAATATAGAATAAGAATATATCTTTATTTACATATACTCACACACAGAAAAAAATCAGCTTTTTATGCACCTTTCATGTACATAGCATTCCACCTGAAAAGGACTTGATCAGTAGAATTTCTAGGATTTATATTTATTGGGGAAAGGGGGTATCAGAAACAATTCATGTCAATTGGAATCATATTGTAGAGAATCATAAAAGATTAAAACATGATATTTCAGGTTTCACAGATTCTGTTATTAAAGGTTTATCTGTATTTCTCTTTTGTTCTTACACTAACTAAACTATTGTTTATTACACAAAATGATTAATTGTCTAATAATGAGGTGTGCATTCGAAACTTAGATAAGTTTCATATCTTTTTACATAAAATTTACCTTCGTCCTATATATGGTTGTTTCATATAACAGGCTAAAGCACACAGTGAGGCCTATGGTGTTTGCTATTTCCCCTCTTGTAGACTTTGTAACTTCCAAATGGTTACCTTCTGTATGTGTTAGTTGTCAAATTGCTATAATAACAGTTTTTATATCCAAAAATTTATATCTACCAAAGAAATTACATGAACAATATAAAGAATCACAAATGGAACCCTTTCAGCTAATTCATCATATTTCCATAGCACACAAACAACACAAAACCATTTTCTTTGTATTATTGTGTATAGGTAAATTTTTACTTATGGGAGTATCAGGTATATGTCAGACTTCTTACTGCCTCCTTCTATCCAGATACACCAAATTTACACCCTTACCCTCATCTACATAAGCAGTAACTTTTTCACAGAATGTTAAAAGATTTGTAAGGCAAGATTTTCCCTTAGAGAAACCATGTTCCAGACTTTAGTAAAATATACATTTATCACAAATATGCTAAAACAATGTTCTAAAGGTACAATTATGTAAAAGCCAGCCTGTAAGAGAAGATGTGCATGTGCATTCACTTCACAGGTAGCAACACCCAAGACCTTAATATCATCTGCAAATTTAAGTAATTTATTGACTATCCCTTCATCTATGTCATTGATATAAATCAAAAAGTGCAGTTCTAAGACTGAGCCCTGAGGTACCCCACCTGTGACACTAATCCAGTTTGACTGAACTCCATTTGTAACAACCCTCTGCTTTCTTCTATCCAATTTGCTAATTTATCCCCCACACCTATAGAGCTAATTGTTTTTACAAGCCTTTTATGTGGCACCTTGTCAAATGCTTTCTGAATAACTCTTCTTTTTTCAAGAGAAAACAATTTGAGAAATTTCAGCCTCTCCTCGTATGACAACCCCCCATTTCAGGCACCATTTGAGTAACCCTTCTCTGAACCCTTTCCAACAATTCAATATTCTTTCTAAGGTAAGAAGCCCAAGACTGAATACAATATTCTAAATGTGGCCTAACCAGTGACTTGTACAATGAAAGTATAACCTCTTTAAACTTGTATTCAATATTTCTATAGATAAAACTTAAAATCCTATTTGCCCTACCATTAGCAACAGCACATTGCTTGGATGACTTTAGAGACTGATCAACTATTACACTAAGATCCCTTTCCATCATAACACTATTAAGGTTATTCCCATCCAAATTATACTTATAAATCAAATTAAGATAATCCACACACATTATGTTGCATTTATTATAATCAAAATCCATCTGCCATTTATTTGCCCAACTCACTAAATCCTTTTGTAGATCAGCACATCAACACTATCAATTTCCTTTACAATCTTAAACACCTCAATCAGATCCCCCTATCATCTTTTTTATATTTAACAGTGACAATAGTAGGACTTGGGGCACAAATATAAATTTTGGCAAAGTAAGAGTAGCTAAGACAGTTTTATTTTTCTAACAGTGTGGTTGGCCTTTGGAATGGGTTGCCTTCAAATGTTGTAGAGGCAGTAAATTTAAGTGAGTTTAAGAAAAAGCTTAATAAGTATATGAATGAAAAGGGCTGGGTTTAATTTTTTATTTTATTTTTAAATCATTTTAATTTAGTTTGAGGATGGAACAGCCGAGATGGACCAATAGATCCCATGTTGTCCCAAAATATTATGCTATATTATGTTAATCACATCATTAATATTAACCAGGATGCGAATAGAGAGGCCCCCAGTGGCACAGCGGCATGTCTGCGGACTTATACCGCTAGAAACCGGGTTTCGATACCCGTGGTGGGCAGAGCACAGATGGCCCTTTGTATAGCTTTATGCTTAATAATAAAACAACTAAAACAACAGCGAGTAGAGAGATAAGTTATGTTTTTCTACTCCGCAATAACTATCAAACGTATTATTTATATTGTACTTTAGTATACTCTAAACTAACTATGGTTTTGTTTAATTCCGATCTGTTAGAAAAAACTGACTGTCGTCAAAAAAAAAGAGAAACAAATATTTTAAAAATATAAAACTTAATAATTAAATTAATATAAAGCAATGACTGAATTTTTCTTTATCTTGTTTTGTTTTTCAACACTCATTTTAGAATGCCAGAAATAATTTCTAGGCCTACCATTCTTTGTTACTAGCAGTGTCAGTACAAAACAGGAAATACTGGGTACTATGGGCCTACCATTTTTTGTTACTAGCAATGTCACTACAATACAGGGAATATTGTGTACTGTGGGCATACCATTCTTTGTTACTAGCAGTGTCAGTACAGTACATGGTATACTGGGTACTGTGAGCCTACCATTCTTTGTTACGGGCAGTGTTAGTACAGTACAGGGTATACTGGGTACAGTGGGACTACCATTATTTGTTCCTACAATATCACTACAATACAGGGATTATTGTGTAACAGGTGAAAATCCATGATCATAAAGTTAGCGGCAAAAGTTATCCACGTGTCTCAGACAAGATTACACAACATAATCAAGAAGGAACTATATGTGCAAAACGAAGCCAAACCAAATAAGGTTTCCACTCATACTTACCATTCAACCGTGTCTTACCATAAACATCTGGAGAATGAAACAGGTATTCAAACTATTACATACAATAGCTTATGGATTTCTCTGCGATTGGAATGTAGAAACGGCTGCTAGGAAGCCGTCGCCCTCATACACTTGATGGATTACTAAACACCTAAAGAAAAGAGAGGTGTGCTTTGGACATGAAAGCCTTAGAACGTAGCCCCTTGCAATGATTCGACTCTCCTCGGTGGAGAGAATGCAGATAGCGTATTCTATAGTTTTGCTCAAAACTAACCAACCAGCCCAACGTTTATTTAAATAAGATGTAAATAATATTTACATTTTTTTATGAATTTGTAAACCTTTACAATATATTTGTCTCGAAAGCGGTTAACATAGTTAATAATAAGATGTTTTCATGCCTAGATCTATAAAACGTAACGTTTGAGTCTAGAAACTCTTGGTTTATTGATTATTGCGGATAAAACATGCTGAAGATATTCTTGATAAAACCCTGGGCAACAATGAGTTAAAGAGTATTACAGCAGCGTGTTATAAAGTGTTCTTGAGCATCATTAATCTCCATCCTGAAATCTTTCATGCTAAGTTTGTTTTCTTATATAATCAATCTTGTCATGGAACAAAGAACAAGGGAAGAAGAATCAATCAAATTTGGAATTGAATTTTAAGCCTACTTGCAGGTTTGTATAAAAATAATAAGTAAGACATTTTCTTTATTGAATACAAATAATAAAACAAACCTTTAAAAACTAATGAAACGTAAATTTCACATTAGTGCCTAATGTATAACAGGTACAGTAAGGCAACGAAAATTTTATATCTTAATATAATTTAGAGAAGGTAGGCTCGAGACATAATACCACTGAATATTTTTCGCCTTTCTAGCTACAAGCGCTTTATAAAAATCATTGCCAATCATGTTATTCGGTCAAAAAGGCGGATAAAACTATTGTAGAAACTGTTGATGCTGGCTGCCTTCCTTCTAGTCAACGATTCAAAATTAGGGAAGGCCCATACCTGGAACCTAGGATCTCAACCTGAACGTTTATTTCACGTGTACAAAAGATGCCATTAAGCTTGAAAATTCCAATTATAATTATTTTAACGCAAACATGTTATAGCATGAAGAAATAAAAATAAGTTTGTGGTTGGTTTGCAATTCAACCTTTAATAGCATTCTGAAATTAATTAACAAGACACTAATGTCTTTCATTCTCTTTCAGTGAAACACCATTCCTAGTAATCAGACTCAAATCATAAACTTAATTTATATAAAGTGTAGTGTAATTATAAACATATGATAGAGAGATAGAATGCTGTTTGAAAACGAAAATACTGCCCACAGGATATGTTTGGGAACGTCATCCTTGTCTTATCCATGGATTACTGAATTTATTGTACTTTTCACACGAGGAACATTTGAAAACACTTCAATCAATTTTTACACATTTGACCAGACAGTGATGTATCTTATGTGACGTCACAACTATCTTATCTGAATTGCTCCGCGACTCCTGTCCTATACTGGGTTCAATAGGTAGTGAGATACTAACGTAAGTGAACGATATGTGAGTCTTTCGAAGCTGACTTGGTTAGATAGTTTGTTTATTTCGAGAGATCGTGATTAGAATAAGGAAGTATTTGAAACCCAGCACAGAGACTGACTGTCAAGAAATGTTGTTTCAAACTCAGACTCCATTCGGCTCCCAAGAAATTAAAACCATATACATCTCTCTATAGTTTCTTAAAACTAGATGTACTTGCGCACGTTCTCCGAAAGGGTTCTGTTTCAAGAGTAAATAAAATCAAAATTAAGAGTAACAAATATTTTTATTTCTTGCTCTTCAAGTTCATGTGTCATGCTGTGTTGTAGCCTACAGAGTGCATAATACTTCTCGTGATTCACGGTATGCGCACGTTTTACTGACGTCACGACAGTACCAATTCCAACGTTAATTGTCCTTTATGTGGCATCATTTTTGTGTCTACTGACTGACTGACAGACAATACAAAGATGATACCTTTATGATCGTTTTGTAATTCATTTTTACACTTTCAGTCACTTGGACAATCAATAATCTTGTAGGTATGCACAGGTAAATTATTTGATATTTACTTTGGAAATTTATTGAAGAGTGTTGGAATGTACTGTACTCCTGGAGATACTATAGTCCTATAACAATTGTTTCTTTCAAATGGATTGTTCGGAAACGTGCCGAAACTCGCTTTACGAAACCTTTAAACCACAAAAACTCTCAGTTTGTTAAAAACATTGGACATCAACAGATCATTCTGAGGACGCTTCCTTTGTGTAATTTTATTGTTCAGTAGTGTTCATGCGTGTTCAGAGACACAAAATAAAGCACCAAACGTCGTTAAAACCGTAAGGTGAAAAACAATAACAACCAAGGTATTAATGGGACTTAATAATGGTTACTCCATATTACTCCACTGACCTTTAAAATAGAATGTAAGTGATATCTGACCATTACTCCTCTGACCTTTAAACACAAAGTGATATCTGACCATTCACCTAGAAGCCTACCCCCGGGGGGTCTAGTTAAACATACATAAAGTTCACCTAGAAGCCTACCCCCGGGGCTCTAGCTAAACATATATAACGTTCATCTAGAAGCCTACACCCGGGGCTCTAGTTAAACATATATAAAGTTCAACTAGAAGCCTACCCTCGGGGGCTCTAGTTAAACATATATAAAGTTCAACTAGAAGCCTACCCTCGGGGGCTCTAGTTAAACATATAAAAAGTTCAACTAGAAGCTTACCCCCGGGACTCTAGTTAAACATATATAACGTTCATCTAGAAGCCTACACCCGGGGGCTCTAGTAAACATCCATATATTTCAGATAAGGATAAGTCTACACTCGAATTCTCTTAGCAAAGTGTAAAACACAAAAAGCCACAGCTTTAACAAATACGACAATCTCTAAAACATCAAGTAGTTGTTTAAAATGGAAATAGTGAGAAGCAGCACGTGCAGTCTAGAAAGAAGCAGAGTTTGACATTTTCTTTACTTTCGTACACAGACAGCACTTAGGAAAATGTCAAAAATAAACAGGAAACGCGCGTTGGGTACGGTCTGATCTATTGCACGTTTTCCAATAATAAATCAATTAATATTGAGCTTCGTAATAGAAGTGAGCTAAATCTAGTTTCCAAAAACAGTTATTCATATTTCGACAGTAATGAAGAAACCCTATTCCTGGCAACTTAACGTTCAGTTGAAAGAAAGTTTTTTTCCAAAGATTATTCTGTTCTCAAGTAAACACCATGACTACAGTAACCTGTGGTAGAACTCTGGAATTCAGAATTGGCAAACGGGGTTCGAATCCGTGCGATACGCAAAATGTTCTCCGCACTATAATCTGTGAGCACATTATAAGAGTCACACTCAAAACCTTAGCGTGGAAGGTTGTTGGTAGCGTGCTGTTGACTGGCTACCTTCTCGCTGCTATTGACTGGCTACCTTTTCTCTGGTCTGCAGATCAAAATTAGGGAACGACAACTGACAGTCCTAGTAGTTTTGCCATAAATACATAAAATACAAATATTACATCCTGAATGAAGTAAGAGCTATGTTCAACTGCAGATCCAACCCAAAACTTAAGTTTTGGCTTTCAAACTACATTATTTTCATGCAGCATTTCAAGGGACTATAATCTTCACCGTTTCTGACATACAAATAACACTGGACAGGACTAAACCAATCGTAGCTTCTTTGATTCAAACCTCATGTATAAAAGTTAAAAACAGAATACTTAACAGCATTCGGATAATTAAACTGGATCGATCTGATTTCCTAAATAATGGTTATTCCGCCGTATTCTTTAACACGTGGAATCTCTATCTTATTACACAATGCGTTCACTTGTATGTTACGTAGGAATAAACAAATGAACAGATTACCACGATGAACTTAATTAAACTAAAGTAATAATGAGAAGCAGCCTTTTTTTTCTATTTAATTATGCATCATTTCAGTCAGTAATAGCTTATAAATATTCTCTGTTACTCATACACTTCAGACAATGTAATAAACATTTCGTACGAAGCCTAGTTCAGCTGAGTTTTTATTTAACTTGGAAATTACTGGGAATGTTTAAATGAGTTTTGATTGGGTGAGTAAATCTGTAATGAATTCAGTAATAGAAAATCATTTATGTTAAGTGCTTTTAGTTAACAGTTTTCTTTTTTGCTCGTTACAGAGCATTACAAAAAAGAACAAAAAAAAAACGAACTTTTAAAGAATAAATGCTCGTATATTCTTATGAAAACGTTGTGCGGCTTAGGTTCAAATCATTTCCAAAGATATTGGCTTTCAAAAGCAATAAATCGGACTAGAGCAAAATAAAATTTCCAATCTAGAATAAAGGAATGTCTAGAATTACATCATTAAATGATCTCACAAAGAGATGACACACTTTATAGTTAAATCAGGTTGTACTAAGTAAACCTATGCTTTGTTAGCATACCTGGTTTACAGATGGTTCTTGAAGGGAGTGCACAAGAAGAGCAAGGAGGGGCACGCTTCCCTTACCCCAATAACTGGTCTATGATTTATATATATATATATTATGTGTATGTTTAGCATGTCTCCAAATAAAGGTCAAATCTAAATTCTTTCGCACGTCTTTGAAGTCTGGCAAACGTTACTACAACCATCAATCAATACATAAAACCATTCAACAAATATTGAAACAATGATTAATTCTCCCGACGCTTGTTTATAAAAACGTCTATTAATCACGAGCGTTCGAAGAAATTCATGAAAACCAGAACTTCATTTCCACTGACTTCTGAGTTGCATAAATAAAAGTAATAACACTACACGTGAATTAAAATCGAACAGCATCGCGTGAGTGAAATGTAATTGGATAAATGAATCTGTCACCAGGACAGTACCCAGTATCTCCTGTTTTGTAAGTGAATGTTTAAGATATATATGAGTAGTTACAATCTTAGTTTGTGTAAGTGAATGTTTAAGATATATATGAGTAGTTACGATCTTAGTTTGTGTAAGTGAATGTTTAAGATATGTGAGTAGTTACATTTTTAGTTTCTTTAATGAATGTTTAAGATATGTGAGTAGTTACATTTTTAGTTTCTTTAATGAATGTTTAAGAGTACGATTGGTTACATTTTTAGTTTGTTTTTAGTTTTAAAGTGAGTTAACATTTCGATAGATATCACAGCGCAGTCACCATTATAACACAATTACTCACATCCACCAACGACCTTGGCCTTAGTTAGGTGCACCTTCAATCCCATCACTGTATCTGTAACTCAAATAACGCAGTTACTTTAACTATGAGCAGAGATTTTGTTTGTATCTGTACTAGATCATGACATCACTGTAAACATTAGGCTACAAGACATTAATCTTATAAAAATAATGCAATGAGCTATAAGAAAGAACCATTTATAATAAGATAGTAAGCTCATGAAAACTTAAGAATTCAAAAATATGCAGCATACATAATGGCTTAGAGGAAACACTCAGACATTCCTCGAACACGTAACATTGCTACCCAGCATGCACCTTAAGGGAACGTGATAAAACAACATCTAAAATATGGTGAGGTTAGAAGAGCCAGATATACGTTTCCTTACTAGAATTAATAGAACGTACCAGAAATAACCTTTGTGACATATTAGTAGTCACTGAACTGTATTCAATGTGACCAAACGCCATCTAGAAGGTCTGTGTGACGTGTTCTCCATGAATGGGGGGAAAGCAAACTGTACATCATATTATAGAATGCTAGAATACTGAATACAGGAAGCTAAAAAACCCCTACATCAAGATTACTGATATAAATCACGTTTTGCCCATTCCTGTCTTCTCGCACGATCACTATATATCTCAGGCTCCAATTTAAAAGGCTTAGAATAGTACATGGTAGCTCGGATCTTAACCATAAAAATATATGTGGAATAATTTGTACCTCGTGGTCTACCAACCAAAAACCTATGAGTGGAAACTATGGGTATTATCATATTTATATAATTATGATTGTAATTTTAAACCTAAGATTAATGTCATTCTGAATAAAAACACAAAAATGTTAACGATTAAGTTAATTCGCTCTTCTTTTTCTTCTCTTATTAATTCACAGTTCAGTTTACAGTAGGAATATTCTCGGTAGAACCACTACTATGATCTAGGTAAATTCCTACTATTACAGAAGGCATACTTATCTTAGTGATTAATAGTGTATGTCATATACTTGCTAAGTACGTTGAGGTTTCGAAGATGTTTTGCATATTTCTGTTAAGCAACAGTGCTGAGAATCAGCTTGATAAAGTATTACTTTGAACCACATTATATCTACGTATAAACAATGCAATTTTCACGAAATTATATCAGAGATGCACTAATGGTGGCTTTAGATAATTTCGAAGTACTTACACATATGCCTACAGGCCAGGCTCATATTCATCTTAATTCAGACATTCATCTATTCGTAAAAATATGTTATAACGTATTTTTGTCTCATATGTATTAGTTATTCGTTCAATGCCGAACACGATTATTATTTACAATTTTCATAAGAAAACAACTGACCATACCTCCTCGAAGTTCACTTTCTTAGAAATCAATACTACTTTTGTTTTAATAATATACATTTTTCGCTAAATCTGATTAACATTTATGTTGATTTTGCTGCAAAAACAAATGAAATTTGGATTTCTAATTAGAAAATTACAAAATATCTTGATTCACAATAGCGATGATTTAAAAAATTCCTATTTTCTCAACAGATAATCTGACGTTTTTTTTATACTTAAGGCTGTTTAAAATGTAGAACATCCAGTAATGATGTTTCCCTATGACTATCTTACTAGTATTAATGCAAGGTAAGTTATACTCGAAATGAAAACAAAATCTGAAAATCTGTATTTTCTCGTTGAAATATTTATTAACTAACATAAATATTCTGCAATGCATAATCGGGAAATATAAGAAATTCTATGAGCATTTCAGTTTACGTGTCAGAAAAACCGAGAAATATAAAAAAGTCCCAAGCGTTTTAGAACAAAATCCAAAGAAGAGAAGGAAAAAAAAAATTATTTCAGAATGTCTTTATCGCCTCCACCCTCCCTCATATAATCTCATTTTCTGCTCTATTCAAATCTGCTGCTTAGCTCTTAAAGTACGTGAATGTAAATAAGATATACTTTTATCACTCGGAACAGCACTGCGAATTAACAAACACGGCAGATGATCATTAAAATAAACATCAGCTCATATCAACTAATACATTCTAAGGATATCACCAGCAGTGCAGTGTTAAATAAATAAATTATGGAACGCGTAATCTACTGCATAACCGTGTAAAGTGGAATTCGTTCGAAATAGTGGCTGTAGGTTTAAAAAAGTACACGTACGCCATATCCACGCTTTCCCGCCCCATTGTACCTCTGGATATCTGTCTGCTGAAGTTAACCACAAAGCTAAACAAAGGGCTATCTGTGCTCTGCCCACCCCGAGTATCGAAACCCTAGATATCACAAAAAGACTTTTTTTAACGTTTTTACAAAAATATAAATCATGGTAACAAAAATCACTTATTTCGGGTTTATCAGTTCTGTTGAAATTAACTTAATTTAATTCAAAATACACACAAAGAAGAAAGATACACAAGATGTGTGGATCCTGATGAATCAGGATGGATCCTGAATATACGTAAATCTGATTTTTATGATTTTTCAGGTGATGTTTTCTCGGCATTATGATAATTCAACCACGATCTGTTTTAAGATGCTAGTTATCAATATAATTTAACACATACGCCCTCTATATCATCTAACACTTTGGTTCATTTGGTTTCAGATATTCACGCAAAGCTACACAAGGGCTATCTGTATTAACTGTCCCTAATTTTGAACTGATAGACGGAAGGAATGGAAGCCAACTCTTGGACTACTCTAATTGAATAGTGGAATTTTATTGTCACTCTTATATAGCATTCACGGCTACAAAGTACGGAGCGCGATCAGGGACACGAACCATGGATCCCTGGATTTACTATTCGGCACGTTAACTAGTGAAGCACGCTCGGCCCACGAGCTACTACATGTCGATGATCGGTAAGAGAAATAAACGCAGAATTTAGTAGTTTATTATCCAAACATAGAAGGGGAATATATTTCTGTTTATCAGTTTCAAGGTTTGAAGAACTGACGGGAGGGTTGAAACATGTCTTAAAAATAGCGAATAATAAAACCTCAAATTTGCTCGAAATTAAAATCTGTCGTTATGGTTGCGTTTTGGCATTTAGATATTATGTTGAATATCTATATATTAAGAGGTATAGTCTGCTACGTAAACATAATATTATACTTCAAATATATAATCATTTCATTTCGCTTTTTGTTACTACTTCATCATCGATTCGAACGTGTGGCTTATGGGTTGGACGTGACTAGCATATCAAGCTGCAAAATGAATGGTTTCAGGTTCAAGCCGTGATGGCGCTAAACATACTTCATATTTTCAACTGTTTTACGCAATATGAAAGTGACTGTCGATCTTATTATTCGGTTCAAAGAGCGGAAACTGCTGGCTGTTTTCTCTCCTCCTAATTGATGTATAAAAATAGGGACAACTAGAAGGTTGAAGACGTTTTAAAACGATTTCGAATAATTAGATCAGACAACCACAGCGGATATAATTTCGCAGTGGAACGGAATTTATCAAAGCTACATTATGACATTGTTTGGCATTGCCTAAGTAGTGTAATGCAACAGACAAGTTAACGATTTTGGAAAGAGTATATAACAGTCCTTCCCGACGTAAAATATTCACAAACTCAGATCATGAAGATGTGTTCAGATAGGGGATGTAAAGTTTACAAAAGCGAGATATCCCTTGTACCCGATGACATTAGAAAACAAAGGAGTATGAATCAACTTCGGTCACCAGGACCAGTCAGGAAGAGATCTGCAACAAGTCGTACACCAGCCATAGAAAGCAAAATACGGCGTCTTGTAACAGGTGAGGATCCATGAACACAAAGTTCAGTGTCAGATGCCGTCCACGTGTCTCAGGCATAATTAAATCGGGTCTTTATCTCATAAAGCAACGCAGGTCACTTGCACACAAATTATGTTCACGACATGTTAATTCAATCATCGCATACCTCAAGCAGCTGGAAAATGAAACGGTTACTCGTACTATTCCATACGAAGACATACATGTTAAGTCGTCGGACACAGCGTCTATGGATTTCTTTGCGATTCAAAAGTTGAAACGGGCGCTTAGAAACCCTGCTTCTCTTACACTAGATGGATTATGGAAAACAGTAATAGAAAATGGCGTGCTTTGGGCATGACAACTTTACAACGGACCTTTCACAATGGAAACTACGCTGCAGGGCTATCGTAACGATCAATGCTCGTCAGATAGACCATTGACGGGCGACGAAGAAACACTGACTTCGTATATGTAAATTCCAACGTACATATAAGTTATCGTTCAAGTTACAAATACCAAATGTACCACACGATCTATATTAATGTATTCCTCAACAATTTTTAACAGTGACTTTTCTCATCTTCTAACTAGTAAATACGTGTTCTTTATTACTACTATTTTAGACAGTTTGCCGATTGCTCTCAAATATTTAGTATTATCAATAAGCTCAACTCTTCTCTTCCTCATTGTTATTCTATTGTGAAACATTGTCGTGGATACTTATTCCTAAACATTAGGGTTAGCTTTATATGTACATATACAGTATATATATATATAAGTAAACATATAGTGTGGATTTACCATCATTAGGGCTGTGTTACCAAAACTAGTCAGCTGTAACTAATAATAAAGATTTTACCCTTCACTGTGTCAAAAAACGTCGGTTTTTGTGTTTTCTACTCTTATTAAAATATTTTAGTTTTGCTTCACAACTAAATTACAGGAATGTATATTTTGAAAGGAACCAACCGCAAGAATAATAGTAAATTAGGTTATTTTGTACTATGTTCGTTTCTTTATTTAGTTTACTATATATATACACCTTGTTATATATATATATATATATATATACATACATGTATGGCATGTTAAGTCTGAATTCTGCTTGAATACAGATAGAATCTTCTATAATAAACAGGAGCATTGTTTGAGAAATATTTTGCTTTATTAAACACATCCCACTCCTCCCCACATATTAAACAGAATTTCAAACAGATTAATCATAAAGGAGAAGAAAATAACACGAGCGTTGTCATAATTATATTTTGCAGAATTACGCCTCTTACTTGTACCTGTTTATCTTGTTAGCGCTTTATACGTTGAATGGCTCTTTTTTTTTCTAAAGGTCAAATTCCGTCGCTCTCTTATGATTAAAAAGTAAGCTTGAGGTTTATAACGCTAAAAATCGGGGTTTGGTTAATGTGCTGGGCACAACACGGATATCCATTGCGTAGATCTGCGTCCCCCGCTCTGGTGAAACAGCGGTAAGTCTATGGACTTACAACGATAAAATCCTGGATTCGTTATCCCGTGGTGGATAGAGCAGACAGCCCAATGTGGCTTTGCTCTAAAACAAACAACTGTATATTTTGCACTTAAACACGGAGTCAGTCACTGTTCAAACCCAATATTTGTTTCTTTTCACTTTTTTGTTGTAAAATATATACCATGGGTTAATTACATTTAAAGAAAAACCATAGCATCTTTTACACGAATATACCCAATGTTAAGCCTAAAACAAGAAAGCTGCTACAGCTTGTTTTGAAAGGTGAAGATTCGAAGTTTGTATAGTGAAAAATTTGGTTACACTGACTGTCATAGTAATAACACCTCTCCACATCTGAAAATGCGAAACGTGTTCAGCGACATATCACGACTCGAGCCTTGGACCTTCCGATCCAGAACTCGGCAGTTAACTACTAGATGAAGCCTAACCCACATACAAAAATAATGTGCTTTCGTAATCAATAAATTCAATATCTTCCTATCATTCATAAATATTTAAATCATGACCTTGAATCTAATGCTTATAAACGTAAAGCTTAACTAGAGCATTTCATAAAAATATGTTAGAGGCCTGTTGTTAAATATACTGTTTACACAAACAGGTGAATGAATAACGGATAAAATACTTATTAAAGTGAGTTATTATTATTTTACAACAAAATCTTTGTCGATATCAATATCTTTTATTATGTTTCAAACTGTTCGGATAGAACTTGACCTTACTGATCAGACAATTATTATGTATGATTGAAAGGAAATCATATTAACTTGGCTGAATGCCTATTTTACGGTGTAATACTAATACGCTGTTTTGAAAAACCAACAGTGGATAAATGGGAAACAATGAACGTAATTGGTCAATAACTAATTAATTATGTTAAGTTCTTTTGTGAGAGTTAAGTAAATATTTTGTTTTTTACAGGGATCATTCTTAATTATAGGTGGACGCATATAAATATACCTGACTCTGGAAATAATTTCGGATATGGTGACGTAACTTAGCATGCTATGATGTCATTTCTATTTACTATAAAATAATTAACAGTCCTGTATTCGAAAAGAAAGTGTCTTAGGTTTTGTTGTGAAGAGGAAAGAATCAACCCAACTGACATTTTGTCCAGAAGAAAAAAGGCTATAACAAGAAACAAATCAAAGACTCAGACTGTTCCGAGATAGATGTACATTTTATTTTCATACATGCTTTTCCTCTGTCCAATAAGGAAAGAGCGTTTGATGATAATTAAGAGTTCCAGCTAGGTCTAACATTCGGGGTTTCTTCACTGCACAGCGATATAAATCATATTTGCTCACCTGCTATGACAAAACCTGACTACCTGAAAAATATGGTTTGCATCACAATTGTTTAAAGATATACAGCTGTCAACGTTGCTGAGATATTAGTCCCGAACTACACAGGTTTCTAAACAAATCACCAGAGTCAGACACAGAATGCCCAGGGTAGGATTATTCTAATAGCGAGCGAGCTGCAGAAACTTGAGAGTATTGATCCAAGAGATCGATAAAAGCACAGGTTTTGTTTACCGAATATAAATGCATACATGTAGTGTATTCTACGAATGAAACGACTTTTTCAATCTTAATGAATTACCTTAACCCCAAGAGAACTGAAACAGTTATTCCACTTTACATTTCACATCCATATTTCCAGTGAATTGATAAGAATAAGATGCATAAAGTTGTTAAGCCTAATCCCTTTGAACACTAAGCTACTGACTTTAACATGTAACGCGTACACACTCGTAATTCCAAAAGTTAGATGTTTTTAGCACACTAGATTGTAGCTGTAACCTAATACAGAATTTCCCTTCGTTTCGTTTCAACCTATGTAAATCATTCTTCGATTTAAGTTCCAATAAAACAGATAAGCGAGGAAAACAACAACAACTAAAAAACAAGATGAAAGTATAGTCAGGCATGTATTTAAATATACTTAAAAGTTATCTAGTTTTGCAATCTAAACAACATAATAATTCAAAATTAATTTCGAGATTTGAACTTGTAAGAAATTGAATTGTGTACGTTTCAAACCAAAACATCAAGACTGTGAGAAAAAAAAACAAACAAATAATTGTTATTACTTACATATCGTGGTCCCCAGTGGCACAGCACATTGTCTGCGGACTTACAACGCTAGAATTCGGGTTTCGATACCCGTGGTGGGCAGAGCACAGATAGCCCATTGTGTAGCTTTGTGCTTAATTACAAACAAACAAACAAATACATATCGTGCGATAACCTTTTAAAGAAAGTTAAGGTTGTATTTATTTTATTGATTTCAGAGAGGTTTGTAGATGGTGGAAATGGATATCATTTAGTTGAAAGTAGATATACGTTTAGTTTCTATACGTTGAATATACTGAAGTAAAACTTGATAGATGTGTTTATAACTTCTCCAGATTATATTTTTTTTTTCCGACGGTGGGTTTTATATATGGATGAAAACTTGACAAGTAAATTATTAACTTGCTAAACACAATAATTCTAAGTTCCCTTCGTGTCGGGCGTGATCTAATGGTGAGCGTACCTGGACTTGAATACGAGGGTTTATGATTCGTGTCCTGTTTTCAAAAATTTGCTCCGGACGTTTGAGCCGTAGATTCGGTGTAAATGTGAGAGTAAAATAAATCTAAACATTCGGCCAGAAAATAGTAGCCCTAAGAGTTGGCGGTGGGCTTTCTCTGTTGACTAACTGCTTTCTCTGTAATCTTTCAGTTGAAAATTAAGGGCAGCTAGGCACAGATATGATAACCAAGCAAATCATTCGTGATAAAGAAATTCAAATGTGCAATATAATAAAAACACTAAAATACCTGCATGGAACCGAACCATATTTACAAACAATAAACTTAAACTACCTTTAAACTTTCGTTATTGGTCATTTTCATATCGCGAACAACCAATTATATTTACCCTTCCATCATAACTTAAAGATCACCAACATTCTCATTTATTTAAATATTAAAGAATTTCACGCCATCCACTGACAACATTTCCATCAGGTCCACCATCCTTATTCAATATTTTAAATTCATCTTTTTTTATATTTAATTATCTCAATGGACCCGATAGAAATGTTGTCAGTAGATGGCGTGAAACTTTTTAATATGTAAATTGGCGATCTTGTAATGGTATAAAAAAGTGTTATTTTTTGCAAAACATTACACTCCTGAGGATGACATAGTAATATACGTCGAAACACGTAGAGTATACAAGACTGTTTTTCAGTCTCATCGGGTTTTTATTACTTTTTACCCTGTACAGTAAATTATTTCTATTTTATTGTAATTTTGAGACAGGAAATAGTCTCCTTTTTAGAATTGTGTAACACAATAATAGTTGTTTTTTAAAAAATTGTGAGTTTTTTTTACATTGAACATTACACTAGCGCTAATGAATTTTAAAACACACAGTAACTGTTTCACTCATGATGTTAGAAAAAACACGTAGGTTCAAAAAATCAGTTTAACACAAAGATACGACACCCTATAACCCGAGCGCTTTGAAAAGGTGAACTTTTCTTATTTTGTCCCTGAAGAACAAAGGCCCACCTTTCGAATGTGCCCGGATTATAGGGTGTCGTATATTTGTGTAACTATTTTACTTTCATCTTGAGCTGCCCCCAGTGGCACAGCGGCATGTCTGTGGACTTATAGAGCTAGAAACCGGGTTTCGATACCCGTGGTGGGCAGAGCCCAGATAGCCCTTTGTGTAGCTTTGTGCTTAACTTCAAACAACAAGAACACCATCTTGAACTTGGTACTAGCCGACGTCACCTTACCTCCAAAATATCTGTAGAGACTTAATACTAATCATCTAATGTACTATCCCGTGAAATGTAAGACCATAAAATTATAATGTTCCAAACACTAGAGGAATGATAATGTGACATACATTTTAAGCTCTACACTTAAATTTCTTGTCCGAGCGTGGCCGAATGGATAGTGTGTCGAGATGACAATCGAAGCATGCAAGGTTTGAAATGTAACACCATTTATCTCGCTCCGTTAATCGGTTCAAAAAGTCGTAGAATGTCCTTGTGGCGGCGGGTGCTTCTGGTCAGCTGCTTTCCCTCCTCAGTAATGTGGGCCTATATATCACTCTCACTTACATGATTTCATAGGGCAGTGTCACTACAATATAGCTGAAAGTGAGCGCTATCAGGTTAAAACTTGTATTTGATTGTGCTAATAAAATATAGGAGGTAATGTGAGCCTACCATTCTTTGTTACTAGCAGTGTCATTACAATACAGGAGATACTGGGTACTATGGGCCTACCATTCTTTGTTACTAGCAGTGTCATTACAATACAGGAGATACTGGGTACTGTGGGCCTACCATTTTTTGTTACTAGCAATGTCACTAAAATACAGGAGATACTGGGTACTGTGGGCCTACCATTCTTTGTTACTAGCAGTGTCATTACAATACAGGAGATACTGGGTACTGTGGGCCTACCATTCTTTGTTACTAGCAGTGTCAGTATAAAACAGGAAATACTGGGTACTGTGGACCTACCATTCTTTGTTACTAGCAGTGTCAGTACAAAACAGGAGATACTGGGTACTGTGGGCCTACCATTCTTTGTTACTAGCAGCGTCAGTACTATATGAGTAGTTACAATCTTAGTTTGTTAGTCAGTGAATGTTTAAGATATATGAGTAGTTACAATCTTAGTTTGTTTATCTTAAAAATTCACTAAAACAAACTAAGATTGTAACTACTCATATATATATCTTAAACATTCACTGACACAAACTAAGATTGTAACTACTCATATATCTTAAACATTCACTGACACAAACTAAGATTGTAACTACTCATATATCTTAAACATGTACTAAAACAAACTAAGATTGTAACTACTCATATATCTTAAACATTCACTAACACAAACTAAAATTGTAACAACTCATATATCTTAAACATTCACTAAAACAAAGATTGTAACTACTCATATATCTTAAACATTCACTAAAACAAACTAATATTGTAACTACTGATATATCTTAAACATTCACTAAAACAGACTAAGATTGTAACCGATCATACATCCTAAGCATTCAATTCACTAAAACAAACTAAAATCATATTACTAATCATATTATCCTAAATGTAAGTTAGGACTAACTATACTATTGTATTAACACGCAAAATGTTTAAGAGATAGTTCTTTGCATGATGAGATGACTTTATGTTTGTACTGACAATATCATAGTTGTGATAAAACTAAAGATACATTTATTGCTTTACTGACAATACTGACACATCATGGTTGTCATAAAACTAAACATACTTTTATTACCAAAGTTCTGATGGTTTTCTTCTGTTTCATGATCATTTTTTATAGACAAATCATAAATAGAACTCTTTTACAAACAAGGCTTAGTTCAAGCACTTTCTAATCGCAGAAGCAAGGACTTTCTTTTTACGATTTTTCTTCTGCCTCTTGAAGAAGATTGTTATTGTTGTTGCTTAGCACAAAGCTACACAATTGGCTTTCCGTGTTGTTCTCACCATGAGTACCGAAAACCGGGTTTTAGCGTTACAAGCCTCCAGACTTACCGCTGCGCCACTAGAGGAGGGGGAGGGAGCTTTTGAAGAAGAAAGAAACGCTTTTCTGTTTCTTCTACTCTCGTATACTGTAGTTATGTTTATAAATCTTTTACTTTTATTTCACAAACGTACAGTAATAACCTCTCTGATCTTCGATTTCTTTATTCTAGGTTTGATAAGCTTTTTCGTTTATATTTTTCTCAATAGAATTTTTGTGGACACCCCAGATCATTACTTTTAACTTCCTTTCAAGTTTTTAAGTACTAATTAGGGTGTATTTATTAACATTAATATCCATTTTCTTTTCTAGGTTCCTAAGCAAAGTTAATGCCCATGATATTTTTATCTAAAGTTTTAATGTTTGATAAATTAACCCGACCAGAACTCGAACCCATACTTTGCGCAACTAGCAGATGTTTATATATTGATGGTTCAATGTTCACTCCCAATCGAGCAGGACTAAGGAGAGAGACAACTGTTCACTTTAGAATGTAGAGGATACCAAAGCGGTTTCTGAAGCACCTGCTTGGGCGAAGAAAGCATTATTTCTTTCATTACTGGTTGATAGTGTTGTCGTCTGAGCCTACTTGGATAAACTTGTTAATTACGAGGTATTACTCCCAAAGTATCCCTTGACAGCCAAGAGGTACTACTCAGTAGGTACATGATTATGGTAAATCCTGTATTTTCTAATGTAAACTGGACACATCTTTTAGTAGTTCAGTGTTTGACCCTGTGAGTGAGTGATTATAGAGTACAAACTAATAGTTGTAAACTTAGGCATATAAACCTGTTGGCCACGAGTTACTACTCCAATAATGTTTCCTGGGTAAACCTGCTAACCACGGGTTACTACTCCCACAGTGTACCTTGCATAAACTTGCTAACTACGAGGGACTACTCCCGCAATGTCCCTTGGATAAAGTTGTTAGCCATGAGGTATTACTCCCACAATGTCCCTTGGACTTGCTAGCCACAAGGTACTACTCACATGATGTCCCTTGGATAAACATGCTAACAACGAGATACTACTTCCATAACGTCCCTTGTATAAACTTGCTAATTACGAGGTACCACTCACATAATGTCCCTTGGATAAATATGCTAGCAACGAGGTATTAGTACCATAATGTCCCTTGGGTAAAATTGGTAATCACGAGGTACTACTCACATAATGTCCCCTGAATAAACTTGCTAACCAGGAGATACTACTCACATAATGTATCTTGGATAACCTTGCTAGCCACGAGTTAATACCACCAAATTTTACCTTGGATAGCATTACTGGCCAGAAGGTACTACTCATATAATGTCCCTTGAATAACCATGCTAGCCACGAGGTCCTACTCACATAACGTCCCTTGGATAAACTCAAAAGCTAAGAGGTACTACTCACACAATAATGTCCCTTGGATAAACTCACAAGCTACGAGGTACTACTCACATAACGTCCCTTAGATAAACTCACAAGCTACGAGGTACTACTCACACAATAACGTCCCTTAGATAAACTCACAAGCTACGAGGTACTACTCACACAATAATGGCCCTTAGATAAACTCACAAGCTACGAGGTACTACTCACACAATAACGTCTCTTGGATAAACTTACTAGCTACGAGGTACTACTCACACAATAATGTCCCTTGGATAAACTCACAAGCTACGAGGTACTACTCATATAACGTCCCTTGGATAAACTCACAAGCTACGAGGTACTACTCACGTAACGTCCCTTGGATAAACTCACAAGCTACGAGGTACTACTCACACAATAATGGCCCTTAGATAAACTTACTAGCTACGAGGTACTACTCACATAATAATGTCTCTTGGCTAAACTTACTAGCTACGAGGTACTACCGTGATGTACGTTGGTTATATCTGTTTTTACCATATATTTCTCCTTAGTTTTCTTTGCAACGATCTTCAAGTTTCATATGGTGGTTATTTCCTTAAAACTCGATAGAGAATTAGAATGCCAAGAAAAACAGCGTTTTAACAGTCGTTTTAATGTAAAAAAAAAACAGCAGACAAATTAGTTTTTGCTTTAGTTTGAAATAAATCATTTTTTCATTACACCAATAACTCTTTATTTATTAGTCAAGACTCTTTGTGGATGTTAACACTGTAAATGTGAAAGAGATAATAACTCTGATAGTGCCTTCATAGACTTCAAATTTCCTCACATAGTCAGTACATATCTTCAAATGTTCTTCCCTAATCAGCATACATACTTCAGATGTTCTCACATAGTCAGTATATATCTTCAGATGTTCCTCCCTAGACAGTACACATACTTCAGATTTCCTCACAAAGTCAGTGCATGTCTTCAGATGTTCTTCCCTAGTCAGTACACATACTTCAGATTTCCTCACATAGTCAGTGCATGTATTCAGATGTTCTTCCCTAGTCAGTACACATACTTCAGATTTCCTCACATAGTCAGTGCATATCTTCAGATGTTATCACTCATATCTTAGTGAGTAGATTGCAAATGTTTTTACGCAGTCAGTATATGAACTTGAAATATCTCCACTCAATCAGTACATAGACTTTAAATCTTCTCAATCAGTCAGAACATAGAATTTAAATATTCTCACTCGGTTAATAAATATACTTAAAATGGTCTTACTCAGTCAGTACATGCCAACTTAGTGTAGATGATATTTTAGCAGTCACAAGCAAAAGAACATAAGTTATGGTAAATAAGATCACGACTCTGAAATCAAATGTCATATTGTGGGCCTAACGGATTTGAAGGCATTAGAAATTATAATTAACGTGCCCTCTATGTTGGAATTTAGTTTATAAAAAAAAAACAATGTTAATTATAATCACGTATTTTTAAAGTTTGTGATATATCTTAATGAAACATAATAATTCAGTAGAGACGTAGAAAAGAATATCAAACAGTAAGGGTTATTTCTTTAAGTCACATCTACAAGTCAATTGACATCCAAGTAGTCATTAGTTTATCATCTTAAACAGTTTCAGAGTCAGCTGAAATAACTCGCGAACAATATTATCAATTTTAGAATGTTTGCACTATATTATTTATAAGCTAATGTTTAATATTTTATCAAACTGGGAAGGTGGTTTAGTACCAATACTTTATATGCTGTGTAACACTGCATAATATTTTGATATCTGATATCATAGAAGTTGTTTACATTGCAACGTAAGCTATGTGATCATATTTTGATTGCTATCATCTTCAGCACTTAATGAGCGTCAGTTTGGAGAATTTTTATTGACTTCGATGCCGTTTATGTTCCCAAAAGAAATTTAGGAGCACAAATCACGTTAGACCCTCTGAAAAGCAGAGAAAATGTGTGATTTGTCTGGTATAAATATACAACTGTGACGTACAACTTACTGGCAATAAAGTATCGGTAATCTAGCCACCAATGAGTATATTACAATGTAAACTCAAATAAAGCCAGTATTTTTTTCTAGTATTATTTCCAGACCTAAACTCATTGAAAATGAAAACTGAAAGAAATATGTATTTCACTAAAACTATATAATGCCTAAAATTATCATTAAATGATGAGTTTACATTTTTAACTAGGGGATTTTCTGTAAAGTTCATATGAACCTCACCTGCTTTTTAAACACATTTACTAAACTATTTTTACATCTAATTTCATACTGGTACATTACTTTGTTGATTACACGGCCCCGAGTAACACGTGGGACACAAACACATTAAAAACCCATCGACATTGCAGTTAATCCCATCAATTGCTGCTGCTTAACCGTACACCATTC
>NW_013667494.1:187428-188414 GCF_000517525.1 Limulus polyphemus
TTTGTTACTAGCAATGTCAGTACAAAACAGGAGATACTGGGTACTGTGGGTCTACCATTCTTTGTTACTAGCAATGTCAGTACAAAACAGGAGATACTGGGTACTGTGGGCCTACCATTCTTTGTTACTAGCAGTGTCATTACAATACAGCAAATACTGTAGGCCTACTATTCTTTGTTACTAACAGTGTCATTACAATACAGGAGATACTGGGTACTGTGGATCTACCAATCATTCTTTGTTACTTGCAGTGTCAGTATAAAACAGGAGATACTGGGTAATGTGGGCCTACCATTCTTTGTTACTAGCAGTGTCATTACAATACAGCAAATACTGTAGGCCTACTATTCTTTGTTACTAACAGTGTCATTACAATACAGGAGATACTGGGTACTATGGGCCTACCATTCTTTGTTACTAGCAGTGTCAGTACAAAACAGGAGATACTGGGTACTGTGGGCCTACCATTCTTTGTTACTAGCAATGTCAGTACAAAACAGGAGATACTGGGTACTTTGGGACTACCATTCTTTGTTATTAGCAGTGTCAGTATAAAACAGGAGATATTGTAGGCCTACCATTCTTTGTTACTAGCAGTGTCATTACAATACAACAGATACTGTAGGCCTACCATTCTTTGTTACTAGCAGTGTCATTACAAAACAGGAGATACTGGGTACTGTGGGTCTACCATTCTTTGTTACTAGCAGTGTCAATACAATACAGAAGATACTGTAGGCCTACCATTCTTTGTTACTAGCAGTGTCAGTACAAAACAGGAAATACTGGGTACTGTGAGCCTACCATTCTTTGTTGCTAGCAATGTCAGTACAAAACAGGAGATACTGGGTACTTTGGGACTACCATTCTTTGTTACTAGCAGTGTCAGTATAAAACAGGGGATACGGGGTACTGTTGGCTACCATTCTTTGTTACTAGCAGTGTCAGTACAAAACAGGAGATACTGGGTACTGTGGGACTACCAT
>NW_013667494.1:189072-191409 GCF_000517525.1 Limulus polyphemus
CTCTACAACATCTGAAGGCAACCTATTCCAAAGGCCAACCACACTGTTACAAAAATAAAACTGTCTTAGCTACTCCTACCTTGCCAAAATTTATTTGTGCCCCTAGTCCTACTATTCTCACTGTTAAATATAAAAAAGATGATACATCAACACTATCAATTCCGTTTACGATCTTAAACACCTCAACCAGATCCCCCTTAACTCTTCTTTTTTCAAAAGAAAACAATTTGAAAGATTTCAGCCTCTTGTCGTATGACAACCCCTCCATCACAGGCACCATTCTCGTAATCCTTCTCTGAACCCTTTCCAATAGTCCTTCTTAAGGTAAGGAGCCTAAGACTGAACACAACATTTAAATAGAAATTTAATTAGAAACAAAACTTATAAAATTACCTTTTACCATGTATTTTGCTCGAAGTTATTTTTGTTGTTGTCTTTAATAATAATATTAACTGAAAATCCTTAATTTACATATTTTAGTGTTGTCATAAACAAGCATTATAAGAAGTAGAAAACGGTCACAATGAATACAATGCTATTAGTAGTTATCCAAACATCATTAGTTAAAAATAGCAATTCTATAATCACTTCAACAAAAACTCACTTACATGAGCTGCCACTTAACAATCATTCCAACTTCCCAGTAAAACAGCGCACGAGTTAACTAGCTACGATGGAAACACGTCTAGACACGAACACTGGTTGGTGATGACTGAACCTTCTCGAGTTTTGCTTCAAAATAAATCTATCATTTTCAGGGTCTCTCAACAACCAGTCTTTAAATCAGGTGGGAAAAATTTTAATGAGGGATTTTCTTAAACTTTATATTTGTGGAAACTTAGAATTTAATAATATGTTCTAAAGCACTTCTTTCATATTGAGTGGATATGCAATAAAAGAGTTACACCTTAAAGCCACATTGAGTGGATGTGCAATACAAGAACCCGTCTTAGCAACACACTGAATGGACGTGCAATACAAGAATCCGCCTTAGCGACACATTGAGTGGACGTGCAATACAAGAATCCGCCTTAGCGACATTAAGTGAATATGCAACACAAGAGCCCCGCTTTAGCGATACATTGAATGGATGAGCAATAGAAGAACCTCGCTTTAGAGGTACATTGAATGGGTGTGCAATACAAAAAACTCGCCTTAGCGACACATTGAGTGGACATGCAACACAAGAGCCCCACTTTAGCGATACACTGAATGGATGAGCAATACAAAAGCTCCGCTTTAACTATACAGAAGTTATAAGCATTGTTGAAGTAACCTTCATCACGTTTACTAAGCCAATATATTGTCATTGATTTAGCTTCGTGTTTGTTTAACACATCTTAGAACCACGTGTATAAATAACATTTGATCTATTGAGAAACATAATATCCTATTAAAAAGTATAAAAAGCTAATTCACTTAATAATTTACTTCTTGTAAAAGAAAACGGAGTAAACTAAAAACATTATTTCAAGATATATGATGAATATGAAAAACATAAATAGTGAGGTAAATAGTAATGATTTTGTTTAAATTGTAATGTAAAAGTAATGATTCTGTTTAAATTGTAATGTAAAAGTAATGTTTCTACTTAAATTATGGTTTAAAAGTAATGATTCGGTTTAAATTGGGGTTTAAAAGTAGAGTTTATGTTTGAATTATAGTTTAAATGTAATGTTAGTGCTTAAATATTAGTAAGTATTGTTTCTCTTTAAATTATGGTTTAAAAGCAACGTGTGTATTTACACTGGGGTGTAATAAGTAGTTTCTGTATAAATTGTGGTGTAAAAGTAGTGTTTATGTTTAAAATATGGCACAAAAGTAATATTTATGTTTATATTGAAGTTTAAATGTACTGTTTATGCTTAAATTGTATGTAAAAGTAATGTTTATATTTAAATTATGGTGTAAATGTAATGTTTATGTTTAAATTATGGTGCAGTAAGTAATGCTTCTGTTTAAATTGTGGTGTAAAAATAACGTTTCTGTTTCAAACTGAGAACTCCCGCTGCATATAATCGCTCGAAGGAATTGGTTATTCCAAAGTAAACATGGAAAGAGTAGTATTGACTCAAATATTAAAAAAAGCACATGGCAGTTTTCACACGTTGATCTATGGATTATCAGTTTCTATTATCCAATAGCACTAGTCTTTAAACACCTTGGATCACTTTCATCACACCCAAGACAAGCTATAAAAGTAATTTTTCTGTTTAAATTATGGTTTAAAAGTACCGTGCCTATTTACACTGGGGTTTAATAAATAGTTTCTGTATATATTGTAGTGTATAAGTAGTGTTTATGTTTAAATTTGGTGTAAAAGTACCGTGTCTATTT
>NW_013667494.1:192409-196798 GCF_000517525.1 Limulus polyphemus
TGTATAAGTAGTGTTTATGTTTAAATTATGGTTTAAAAGTACCGTGTCTATTTACACTGTGGTTTAATAAGTAGTTTCTGTATATATTGTAGTGTATAAGTAGTGTTTATGTTTAAATTTGGTGTAAAAGTACCGTGTCTATTTACACTGGGGTTTAATAAGTAGTTTCTGTATATATTGTAGTGTATAAGTAGTGTTTATGTTTAAATTTGGTGTAAAAGTAACGTTTCGCTTCAATTATGGTGCAAGGAAAGGTTTTCTTTTATAATTAGTGATTTCGTCATGCTTTTGTTTTCATCATCTGAGCGATCCAGTTATAAAGGTCACTGTTTATTTGTATGTGTTGTTATTTTTCTAATTACTATGTTCACTCACGAATGTTACTTTGATTCACCAAAGAATAAACCCCCGATAAAACGACACTAAGTAGCAAGCGCTCTTTTTTATATACTTTGAAACGAACATTTAAAAAATACAGACATTCAATCCATTTTTTAAAGTAGTTGACACAAACCAGTCAAAAAATTGCATTCTCCTTTGAACTGGACCGGGAATAGCCAGGTATTTGGCTTGCTGGGCTGAGGATTAGAATGTCCACGGTTCGAGCTGTGATATGCTACTGAACAAGCTTCGCACTTTCAACTTAAGGGAAGTTTATAACCGTGATAGTTAATCCCTCTCCTCAGTTAAGAGTCCATGTGTTTAGTCCATGTGTCGCATTCTGTGCTGTTTACCTCCTAACTTTAAAAGAGCATCAAATAAATTACAAAAATAACTAGCTCATCACAGACTTTATTGGAAGAAACGGCCTTCATTTTCATGCGAAGAAAAAGTGATAATAAAATTATTGAAATACGTTAGAATACGGAATTTTACTTACAGAAATAATACTACTTTGTCCTTACTACTTTCTTACTACTTTGCCCTTCGAGCAACTCTTCTTTTAACAGTATTTCGTTTTATTACATCCTCATTCTTGGCCACATATTCAATGTTTGTCTTGTACAACATTTTTTACATCCGGACACTAACAATTTGTTCAAACGACAGGATCGAAAACGTAAATATTGGAAATGTTGACAGTTTGCTGCTCTGTAAAAACAATACTAAATTATCAGGCCAGAATATGTCGTTAATTAGGTAGATTCTAAAGAAGACTTCAGGAGATGAACTTAAACCTGGAGACTAAGACTTCTCAGAATCGAACACTCATCTATGACATATGTGTGTTAAGTTGGAGTTTTATGATTAACAAACGTAAAAAAAACTAAACTGAGTATTTGAATTTACCATTTTTGTGATACACAAAATAAAGAAACCTTTGTTACGCTCAAATTAAGCGTTGTAGTGTAACGATCTATTGCCATTAAAGGTGGTTATCTCCAAACCTCTAGAATGTAATGTAAAGTAACTAGAGTATTAACTTACCAGATATAATACATGTAGACATTTAGATCGGTTTTGTAAAGCCGAAATGACTCAAGTCAACCTGAACTGTTCGAGCAATCTCTTAGACCTAATGGGTTAAAAATCAAAAGTTAAAACCACATGGTCAGTACAACTTAGTGCTGTACTTGTATAACAAACTTCAGCTATAACGGTGTACGTCACTAGAAGAGTCATTCATAACAATATCAAATCTATGTGGCGTCTACTATTGATAACAACTGTATGTTGTAAATAAGAACATTTGACACTATCTGTACGTGTATATCTCTTTACCAACCAGTCAATGCCAGGACATGAACAAAACTTTATATTCTGATCTTTGGAAGGGCATGTATACTTTTGAAAACGACCTTAGGAGCCGAAGTTGACCCTTAAATTAAAACTGCTTCTGTTCTAGAATGGTCCAGTTCTTAGACTCCTTGTTACATCACTATCAGTAGCTAGTTACACAGCTACTCCTTGTTACATCACTATCAGTAGCTAGTTACACAGCTACTCCTTGTTACATCACTATCAGTAGCTAGTTACACAGCTACTCCTTGTTACATCACTATCAGTAGCTAGTTACACAGCTACTCCTTATACCAGATAGCGGAAGACAGAAGTTTTAGAATTCCGTGTGACAGAAGCTCTGACTATAAACATCACTTTACAAGTCACATATTCTCACTATCAGTTGTATGAGCTATCACATGTTATGAGGAGTGATTTTTGTTTCGGTTTATGCTTTTACTGCTGGTAGAAAATCATTTTGAGAGTGGATAAACAGCAGACAACTTTAAAATGGAAATTAAAGGTCCTGATACAAACGAAATAGAACAACAAAAAGAATGGTTTAGTTACACGTTTAAAATACACCCATTTGTTCAATGGTATATATTATCTATACGAAACTAGAAACTCCAGAAATTTGGAACCTTTTAGATAAAGTGCCATTTGTGCTGAAATATTACAAAATAATGTTTAATGTGTTCTCAGTACTTTCCATGGCTGATAAAGTAGTGTTTTTCATAGAGAGTTATTTTCTTTTTCTTTTGTAGCACATGACTGTTAAGTTCGTAAAACCACTTGTTTTTCCCGACAACACAACAAAACCGTTACTTGACAACGACATAAGTTGTCCCAGATTAATATATGATATTATGTCATGGGAGTCTATGAAGCAATAATAAGCTTATGTGAGAGAACATCAGACCCATATTCTTTATTATTGGCTATCAGCACACCTAACATCTCGTGCGCCTCAAAGAAACCATCTGAACGTACAGCAGTTACTATTCTGTAGACATTACGCGTTATTCGTCCGGAAAGCTTTCATTTGTACAAGGAATAAAAGCAGTCAGTGGGCGATCTATGTTTACCGAATATCATAAAACATTATCTGTTATCTTAATAAGAAAACTGGCTTTGTGTTGAAAGAAACACCCGTTCTGTTTTAGCGAAAAATGCATAAAGATAAGCAGTGTTCTTTCTTGAAAAACAACAACTATTATCGTATTTACAATTAAAACAAAGTCCCACGAGTAATGATACAGTTTACACATTAATAACGAAGATAAATAAAACATGTGTACCCATATTCTTAATTGCTTTGTTAGGTAAATATTTCTCAACACGTTGAGTCACAGGCAACATTTAATTTTCTATTGGGAATTAAATGTGAAGTTGTTATTTCTCTGGATTCAGCAATACAGTAATAGTAACTATCAATGTTTAATACCTGATGATCATACAAAGCATACGTTTAAGAAACAGAGAGAGTTAATCGTAGTTAGTGACAGCAGTTTATAAATAACGATATATTTGCATGTCGCAATAAATACGAGCCGTGGTGCCCGGGGCGATATGCTTAGTACTTGTATATTCGGTTCACGGCGCATTCTCGATAATCCAACACTGCAACACTGCAGTACCGTTGTTAGTAGGATTATGACTGGAGGTTTTGCCACAACTCTTTCTGACGAAGTATATTCAAAGAGCGAGATTATCATAAAACGAGCTTCGAAACCATATTCCAAGCTAATCCAAAGCAACACCCATTTCTGCAAAGTAAGCACTGTGGTTTCGAAAGAGAACCCTCCAACCCAAAATGTTTATTTCAATGTAGCTGGACATATCAACTGACTTGAAGTAGGCAAATGCTCACAAGCGAAACATTCTCTAGTCTTGAACCACACCTTAAAAATTATTGACTGTTTTCATGAGAAGGATGGAAGAAATTAGAATCGAAGCAACCCTATTCGACCATACAGATGTCAAGTCCCCCTATGCATCTCCGATAAACATGGTGTGCCTATATATACAATGGATGACGTATAGAAAGTTTGTCAGATTGAGCATGATCGTTGGTGGTGGACGCATTAAAAATAAGTAAAATAAGTTTAAAAAGTGTTCTGAACTTTATTTAAAATCGATTAGACCTTTCAGAGTTATTTACATTTTTTAAACATTTTGTGCTTTGCACACAAATTCAGTAATAGAGATAATTATTCCAAGAAGGGCACAGACCTGGAACGTTGTTTTTATAAAGTAGGATTAACCCTAAGTATAGGCAAGACATCTATCTTAAATTAATGAGCCCAACTTGAGATGGGATTAACAGCACAATAGTAGAAATAGTAGTTTAAATGTGTTTCTTTTGAAAAATATTAGCAAAGAATAACCACAGTTTCAGTAAGCTACGGAAAAACCTAGACAAAAAATACTATAACTTTAACCCAGATTTAACAGTAACATTTCTGAGCTTTTAATACATTACTGTAACCACTAACTTCTCATTTTCAAACACTTTTTATCACATTTTAACTTCATTTGCTCACGTGAATCATTGAAATTTAAGTCTGTTATTTGGGTAAATCACATTCACTCATCTTCTTCTTCTGTAGCTTTTTCCCGTATCTATACGTAGTCGCTATTTTTGGTTGTTGGCAGGGTTTTTAC
>NW_013667494.1:197216-199743 GCF_000517525.1 Limulus polyphemus
TGTGACGGGGATTCGAACCCGCGACCCTCAGATTGCGAGTTGAGCGCCCTAACCACCTGGCCTTGCCGGGCCTAAATCACATTCACTCATAAAAAATAATAATCATAATACAAAATCATCTATTAGGATGGGACGGGCGTGGCCTATCAGTAAGTATGAAAAGCCATAAATCCTAGGATTTGTTGACGTAAAAATCTCACTCCACATTTGGGGCCGTGGATGCGTTAAAAGAGTGAAAATCAATTCTCACATTCGATCAGACAAGAGTATCCCAAGACTGGAGTTAAGTTATGTTGACTAGCTGCCTTTCTCTGGTCAGTAGCTCAAAAGTAAAGACAGTTTTAAATGATATAAATGACAGTTAAATCCCATTATAACATTAAAGTATGCCACGAGTTGGTACTGTTGACGGTTGGTATTGTTAACTAGTTGCCTTCCCTTTTAATCTATCAGTTGAAAATTACGAACGGCTGGAACATGTAGCATTTATGCAACTTTGCGCGGATATCCGAAAGAAACAAACCATCAAAATCAGTATGTTATGCTTCCCCCACCCCAGTGGCTCAGCGTTAAGCTTAAGGGCTATAAATATGTTTCGATACCCGTGATGGGCACAGCTCAGATAGCCCATTGTGTAACTCTTGTGTTTAAACATAGAAAAGAAAACACAAAATAAGTTTATTGGGTTAATCACACTATTTTACATAAAAATAAGGTTTATGAATAAAAATAAATTTTCCACTTGCCTCCTTGTTCAACAAATATTCTAATAAGCCAAAAGTTTTCGTAAAAACTATGTCTTAATTTATCACGTGTCAAGTTGTTACAGTCCTGCTACAAAAACCAGTACAAACCTTTATAAACGCTATTTAGAATGGTAGTCACGTTCACATCCACGATGTTATCGTGATGACACAGATGTTATGCGTTTTCAACGCCAGTTAGTTTCCACATCGTTTCCCTGATCCGCATTCTTAATAGAAAGGTGTCATTTACAAGATTAGAAAGTTGAAATATAAAATAAAATACTTTATGTTGTAAACGATGAATGATCGGTATGTTTAACATGGGTGGTTATGGTTTGTTTGAACAAAGCTACAAAAGCCGTCTCTAATTTCACACCAATAGACTGAATTGAAGTAAACCAATCAACAGCACACACCGCCATCTCTTTACGTACTCTAATGTAATAGTAGGGTGTTAATGCCACTCATATAACACACCCATGATGCTAAGTGCGAAGTGTAACTTTGCTGCAGCGGAATTAAACCATGGGCCCTCGGACTACCTTTCAAAAGCATTCGAGTTATTAGATTTCTTGTTTTGTAAAAGAAATGTTATATAACGTATTTTTAATTTCGTATATTTTTATTCTTCTCAACATAAAATGTAAAGGATTATCATAGAGTCGGTAGATTCTATATCTAGGGATGTAAATACGTAAATAACGATTGAGCCGTAAATCATGCATGTTTCAGTTGAGATAACTCTTACAACTACTTTGTCACTAACGCCAATTTAAACCTAAATCCACTATATGTGTTTCTGGGCAGTGCACGATGTTATCACTCAGTCGTAATAACTAGTACTAATTTAAAAAGAAAAAATATAGTATAAACAATATTATCATTACCCCTTGAAGTTAGCTTTTTGATGTACATCTGGTGTTCCTTTAAAAAGCTTAAATTCAGGGTGAAACAGGAATTACCAGCCGATAAGAGGCGAACATCAGATTACTGTAACATGTAAGATACTCAGTGCTATGTAAACTATACAATCGGTGTACTTATGGAGTCAACCTATGAAGTGAGGGAGTAAAAAAAAATCTATACACATATTATAAAATTTTATTACAGATGTTCACAGAATACCCTAACTTTCAGTCAGGGGAAAATCGTCATAAAACAAGTATTAAACCATTTTGTAAATGTAAAATGATGTACCGATGGCAGTGCTAAAAATAATGAAAACAATAATATACGGATGATACAGCTATACATAGATCATTCCTACATGAATTTTAATATTAAAATTTAATGTTACACTGTAAAATGAATAATTGACTTTGATATTACTGTAGTTGGAAGTTATATATTCCTGACTGTTGGTATACAGTTTGTTTATCATAATATCATGATTATGTCAGAGTAGGCATCAATATGGTGAAACTAAGAGCATAGGACTTACGTACAAGGAAAACCAAGTTGAGTCGAAACATATTTTGATTATTACAGACTCTCGCTACGAGGTCGGTCGAATTGATCGACCTCGTAACCATTTTGTGTTCGTGTAACGTTAAATTTTTAAACTGAAAGTTATGTAAGAATGAACAATGTATAGCTGTACCATCCCTATATTCTTGTTTACATTCTTTTTTGGCACTGCCATCCCTACATCATTTTACATTTACAAAATGTTTTCATTACTTGTACATATATGTATTGCTTAGTTTAAGTAAATATCAATTATGGTTCGATGACGAGGAACCCACTTTGAGACTAATAATGGCTGGAGACGGCTTGAATGA
>NW_013667494.1:200674-203322 GCF_000517525.1 Limulus polyphemus
CTTAAACCGTCTATTTGAAGGAAATGTTCGTTGTTGAAAATGAAGTTGGTTTTAGTCGTTGTAAATTCTAAGAGAGAAGCAAAAAGTGTGCTGAGGATGTGCATTAATTTGTTGGGGGTTATTTTGTTACTTCCAATTGGGAGTATCCGCCTTCTTCATATGACTCAAGGAAAGGTCACAGGAAGGGATGGTAATAAGCCATGGTGGAATGAGCTGATCATTGGGGACAGCAATGTCATCCAATGCCAGACCCAATTCAGCCAGTTGAGCCTGTATACGAAGGCCAAAGGGAGGAATAGCAGACCCTCTGTTCCGAAAGAGCATGGCACACTGATGAAGAAAGACACAATCCCAGGTAAGGATCGAAGCTTGGTAGCATATTGTAAAGAAAGTTGCAAACGACGGAGGTTCGTGGGACTCAGTGTACAAACTATAGACTGGAGAAGTGCAAAAACCCTGGTGTAGAGCCGAAGCCCCAAATGGTGAATGGGGTTCAGCATCTTCAAGGCCGGAGTCCTGGCAGAACCATAGACCAAAGGCCCATAGTCTAGTTTGAATCGAATCAGGGTATGATAGATACTGAGCAAAGAACATCGATCTGCTCCCCAAGAGCTGGAAGAGAGGACATGGAGGATGTTCAGAGCCCTTGCACACTTGACACGTAGCTGCTCAATGTGCGGAATGAAGCTAAGCTTACGGTCAAAGATAAGCCCCAAGAAGTTTGCCTCAGGAACCACACGAATAACTATATTGCTGAGACAGAGCTCGGAATCGGGGTGGAGACCCCGTTGGCGGCAAAAATACATGCAAACGGTTTTGGAAAAAGAAAATTTAAAACCGTTTGCAGTGGTCCATGTCAACAACCGATTGATGGCAGTATGAATCTGCTGCTCAATAAACCTCATGTTCGACGACTGACACGAGAAGTGGAAGTTGTTGACATAGAGCCCATTTGCAACAGTCGGAGGAAGATTATTAGTGATAGTATTAATTTTAATACTAAAAAGTGTGACACTCAAGACACAGCCCTGAGGGACTCCAAGTTCCTGTGGAAAGGAACTCCCTCACTTTCTAATCACATTGTTTATCAGTGGGCCCGTGCCCATGCTTGGCAGGTTCGACGTCAAAGCCCAAAAGAGTCTTGGATTAAGTTCACTACTACCATCTCTTCTACCACCAGTTCCAAAACTGTATGGGACAAGATTCGGAAAGTCACTGGGAGGTATGCTTCCCATCCCCTTTCCATCTTGCTCTCCAATGGCCAGGAAGTTGCTGATGTCCAGAGCATTGCTGATACTCTCGGCCACAGCTTTTCTCGTGCTTCTAGCACTTCTGTTTCTTCCTCTGCCTTCTTGGCCATCACGTCATCGGTCTGGTAGTACATCAGTCGGACCTGATGATGTTCATTATGAAATGCTGCGCCATCTCTCTCCTGCCTCTCTTGCTATTCTTCTGGTTATTTTAACCGAATCTAGCAGGAGTATATTTTTCCTAATGCTTGGCGCCAGGCTATTGTCCTCCCTTTCTCTAAACCTTGGAAGGATCCCAAGATTCCTTCTAATTATCGTCCCATCGCTTTGACCAGTTGTCTTTGTAAGGTTTTAGAGAGGATGGTTAATGCTCGTCTTGTTTGAATCCTCGAATTGAACACGCCAACTCAATGTGGGTTCCATTGACAGCGCTCCACAATGGACCATTTGATTTGACTTGAAATGTCAATCAGAGAAGCCTTTCTCAAGAGAGAGAACACCTTGTTTCTGTGTTCTTTGATCTCGAGAAGGCTTATGACACTACGTGGAGGTATGGAATTTTGCAGGACCTCCTCTCCTATGGGTTGCATGGCCATTTACCCATTTTTATTCAAAACCTTTTACTGAACAGGCGATTCCAAGTCTGTGTGGGTTCAACTCTTTCCTTTGCCACCGCAAGGTATCCCAGGCCCGTTTTTGAGCCTTCCATGCCTCCTGGCAGGCAGGACTCCACCAGGGACGAGGATACCATGGAAAACGTGTCGAGGTCTTAGGAATAAAATGAGCAGCTGCTTGGACGATACAGTCAGTCACTGCAACCACACAGTCGTCTATTGATGGCAGACAAACAAAGGCAAGATCAAGTTTAGAGAGAGAGGTGAAAGATGGCCAGTCAGCCTGGCCCAACTTCTACCGTGGCACTCGGGTTGGGTGGCATCGACCATGTCCAACCTCCCTCATAATGATAGGAAAATGATCATTGCCCCGTGGGTCACTGTCGACCATCCAAGAAAAGTGGGTGAAAAGTGTAGGGGAGCAAATTGAGAGATCAATGGCAGTAAAAGACTGACTAGGTGTATGAAATAAGTATATTTTCCTGTATTGAAGAGAGAAAGGTCGTGATCCGAGAGCATATGCTCTATGGAACGACCCTACCCATCAATATCAGCACCACCCCAGAGGGGGTTGTGTCCATTAAAGTCTCCCAGAAGTAAAAAGGGGGATGGCAACTGGTCAACTAGAGCATAAAGGTCTGATTAATCAGGAGACAGGTAGAGAAAACAAATAGTGATGGTACAACCCAAGGAAACACAGATGGCTATGGCCTCCAAGGGTGTATCGAGGGACACAGATAAGGAGGGCACATACTGGTTGACCAGCAGTGCCACCCCTCCGTGC
>NW_013667494.1:204322-207217 GCF_000517525.1 Limulus polyphemus
CCTCCAAGGGTGTATCGAGGGACACAGATAAGGAGGGCACATACTGGTTGACCAGCAGTGCCACCCCTCCGTGCACCCGTCCATCACACAACCTGTCATACTGGTACAAAGAAAACTGCTGAAAGATGACTGTATCAGCAGGTTTCAGAAATGTTTCCTATAAGGAGAGACACACGGGATGATAGAAGTTAATTAAGGCTTTAATGTCATCGAGATTAGAACGAAAACCTCGACAGTTCCACTATGTCAAAGTGGCCATTTTATGTAGGTTTAGGAGAACAGGGTGAAGAACCCTTTGGTTTATGACCACGCCATTTTACTTTACTAGATGGAGGTCAATCAACCTCCATGGATCCTGCCCTTGATCGAGTGGACAGATATCTGTCATTACAATGAGAATCCAATGACTGAGGACGTGATTGAATGATCGTCCTGCATTTAGGGGCCAAAGAAGGACCTGATTGGACACCAGAGGCTGGTGCCTCAGGAGGTTGGCCCAGGCAGTCACTGGAAGGAATAGTGGGGACAGAGATTGGAGTAGACATAGACCGGTCAATTCTATCATCCATGGAGGGCAGAAGACCCCTCACATGGCGTGAAAAAGACTCAGATGGAGACACGGAAAGGTCCATCTGCACCGCCACTGTACCAGTGGAGTGTAGTGCAGTGGCATATATCAGAGATGGAGTAGGAAACAATAGCTTCTGAGCCTCTGGATAAGAAATGTTGTGAACAGTCTTCAAATGCTGTACCTATTTCTCCTCCACCCACTTAGGACAAGACCTAAAGTAAGAGGGGTGGGTTTGCATTCGTAGGAGTTGTGGTCCTTGCCACCACAACGAGCACACGTCACAGAACCACGACAAGATGTCTTTGAATCACCGAACCATTGGCACTGAAAACATCTGAGAGGGTTGGGAATAAAGGGTCATACCTTACAGTTCAAATAACCCGCCTTAACAGTGGCAGGTGGACGTGGTGATGAAAACGTCAAAATAAGAACTGAGGTCAGCACCATAATACCATCTTGACGAGTGGAGATCCTTTGAACTGCTGAAACTCCTAGGCTGGAGAAACCAGCAAGGATCTCTGACTCAGGGATAGACTTCAAGTCCCTCTCAACAATAACTCCTCGTGAGAAATTCAAAGAAGCGTGGGGAGTATCCTCAATGGGTATATTCCCAATGGCCTTTGAATTCAAGAGGAGTTCATTGTGCTTAGTTGTGGATGTTTCAACCACGATGTCTCCAAAACAGAGCTTCTTAACTGACTTTGGAGAGCCAGCAAGCCCCTCGAAGCCCTTCTGAATAAAAAAGGGAGACATTTGCCCTAAAGATTTATCGGATAGTGAATGCAAGATTAGAAAGTGAGGTTTTGTTTTAATTTTGCGCAAAGCTACACGAGGGCTATCTGCGCTAGCTGTTCCTAATTTAGCAGTGTAAGACTAGAGTGAAAGCAGCTAGTCATCACAACCCACTGCCAACTCTTGGGCTACTCTTTTACCAACGAATAGTGGGATTGACCGTCACGTTATAACGCCCCACGGCTAAAAAGGCGAGCATGTTTGGTGTAACGTGGATTCGAACCCGTGACCCGCAGATTGCGAGTCAAGCACCATAACCAGCTGGTCATGCCGGGTCGTTTGTACTAATAAAAACACAAACGCTGCTGACAAATTTATTATTCATAAATTCTCAGTTTAACGTGTTTGTCTTGTGGGGCCCAATAATGCTTTCGTGTTTGTCTTGTGAGATCCAATAATGCTTTCGTGTTTGTCTTGTGGGGCCCAATAATGCTTTCGTGTTTGTCTTGTAAGATCCAATAATGCTTTCGTGTTTGTCTTGTAAGATCCAATAATGCTTTCGTGTTTGTCTTGTAAGATCCAATAATGTTTTAGTGTGTGTCTTGTGAGGCCCAATAATGTTTTCGCTACAAAACGCAGAAAGTTAGTTTTCCACCAACTAAAGATTTTTATGTGGTGAAAGTTTCTTTTTACGAAGCGTGAAGTTATTACAAAAATGCGAGAATTAAATAGAAAACAAATATACGTTCTTTGAGGGTTTTTTACGACGTGATTAACAATGGACAATAACCAGTTTCCTCATTCTAAGCTTTGTATAACTGTTTATTTTATAATATGGTTAACAATAGACGATAACCATTTTCCTCTCTCTGAACTTTGTATATCTGTTTATTTTATAATATGGTTAACAATAGACGATAACCAGTTTCCTCTCTCTGAACTTTGTATAACTGTTTATTTTATAATATGGTTAACAATAGACGATAACCATTTTCCTCATTCTAAGCTTTGTATAACTGTTTATTTTATAATATGGTTAACAATAGACGATAACCATTTTCCTCTCTCTGAACTTTGTATATCTGTTTATTTTATACTTTTCAGAAATGTCCTTGTGGAGTTTCTTTTAAATATATCCTGAATCATAAATATATTCATTTTTCTTTTTTGAATTAAAATTCATAAAGCTTAAAACAAGTTTATAAAAAAGCACAGACGGCGCTTAGGATTGTTTTTTGTTAAGCATAAAGCTACACAATGGGCTATCTGTGCTCTGTCCACTACGAGTATCGAAACCCGGTTTCTAACGGTATAAAAAGTCCGCAGACATACCGCTGTACCACTAGGGGGCGGCGCTTAGGAATAAATTCGTTTTCGGCACCAGATAATCAGAGGTTAATTATTTTTGGAATTTCCTATACAAACAGAAATCTGATGAGATGTATGTTTAAATAATTGGAGAATTATTCAATTTAATTAAATAATTTAATTAAAAGAGAGACTAGAAATAAAGAGAATAAGAACACAAATTGATATTGCAAAACTCTCCCAATTGAAGGAAGAAGGACCAAAAAATGACAAGGGAGTCAGGG
>NW_013667494.1:208217-223332 GCF_000517525.1 Limulus polyphemus
TGATGAACAAATTATTTAATTATTAAATAATTCTGTATTTTTTTATGGGGGGGGGGTGATCTATGTATAGCTGTATCATCCCTATAATCTTTGTTGCATTCTTTTTGACACTGGCATCCCTACATCATTTTACATTTACAAAATGTTTTTTATTACTTGTACATCCATAATATGTTGCTTATAATAAGTTAATATCAATTATGAAAACAACAACTTATCAGCTATCTGATATAAAACAATTTTTGAAAATAACTAGAGTATTATTAAGCAATAAATTATAAAATTTCTGCATACTAGCTATTGTTTGTTATTAAGCACAGAACTGCAGAATGGATTATCTGTGCTATGTCAATGCAAGGATCGAACCCTAAATTGTAGCGTTATAAAAGTTCGAGTTCAGTGCTGAGCCACTGTGGAGAAAGGCTGTACACTAGCTAAATATTGTTTTTTTATATGCATTTAGCGCAAAGCTAAACAATGTTCTTGCTCCACTTTACTCACCAGGGGGAGATAAAAACCTGTGTTTTAGTATTTAATCCCTGAGCCACTGGGGGTGATAGGGGGGCACTATCTAGACTCTCAATAAGATATCTGTCTTTTTTTTTTTGGCTGTTAGATGTTGCGCTTCTGTTAATCCTTTTCTTCCGAAGTTTTAACTTGGGATCGAAATATAGCGAAAATTTTACCTTACCACCTTAAGCCTTTGTGTCTAACCGAGAAAACCAAAATATAAAGTAGGTCTCAGAAATCGATCAAAAAACCTTCAAACGAAAATAAGTGTCATCCCATTAATATTTCTTTAGAGACATGTTGATTTATTTTTGTTGATACACTTTAATTAAAGCCTCAACTTTACGCCCTTATCGTTTTAGGATACAGTTCAACAACAAAAGCAAATAATTTCATTTAATGATAGTAGCAAGAAACGTATTTTATATTCATAATAATAAAACTACGTGTTACTAAGCACATTGTTTTGAATAAAATATAATTGTTAATTTCAATATTAACCGAACTAACGCTTAACATCCTTTAGGTGGCTTTAGAGGCCTCAAAAAATAAAAACAGGCGGTTTATTTATGGGTAGGTCTGAAAACTGATGAGCAAACATATAAATTACAAAGTGATTTATATTCCAATACTAACTCTACACAATACTTACGAAGTTTCGTTGTTTTCAAAGACAATGTCTCCTTGAAGTTCTTCAAAGTCCTTGTTCTTCTTACCAGTCCCTTCTACGGTTCTGAATGGTACAATCACTGTACCACGGGCACCGCTGTACCGACACACTTTCAACGCGTAAGTTCCGACAGATTCCGAGGTCTCGTGCTCCATTTCGGGAAATGCAAATATTCCACTGTGGTCATCATCTAGAATCATCACGGTGGCGAGGTCGGCTGCGGACAGCGTGACGGGAGGACGCAGCCCCGTGCTACCGATAGAACCATTCATTGAGCCAACAGGACCATCCGAACCCATGTATCTTGGGTTAATTAACCGCACGTAAAAGTGTTCGTCCTCTTCAAACACTTCGTCATCGATGACCGTGATATATATTTGTTTTTGGGCTTCTCCTGGGCGAAACACCAGCGTGCCCTCCACGTGTTCGAAGTCTGAACCAGCATTGGCAGTTCCATCTTCTGTCTGAAAGTCCACACAGATTGCATGACTCAGTTCTCCTTCTCTGATGACTGTGACAGCGAATTCTCCCACATTCTCCATTACTGTGTAATTACAAGGGTCGAAACCAATAGAAATCACTTCTTCTTTTTCTGCAATCTCCTCCCCTTTCTTGGCTTCCTGTCTTTCAAACTTCCGTTTCATGAGGTTTCCTCCTCCAGTTAATTTCCGAGTAGCCTGAATGCGATAATAGGCCCGGCTCTTGGGGCCACGGTTAAGGATTTCTTCGCGAGCCATCAACTCCAAATCTTCAATTGGACAGTCAGGATTCTTGTGACGAAGTTCTCGAAGAATGTTGATGTATTCTCTTCGGTGTTCTTCGAATTCACGCACTTCTTCATTCCCGTCTTCTTCAAACATTTTGATGTCCCCATCAGGCAAGTTGTTAGCCTTGATACTTCCCATCTCGAGATCCTCTCTTTCAGCTCCTACGATCATTCCACGCTTGTTCACCCGATATTTCTTGGAGAGATACTTGTAAATCAAAAGACGTCGGTCAGCAATGTAGGCCGTTAGGACAGTAGCGGGGAAGAAGAGAAAAGTTGTCACACCCTCCCATACTTCAATCACCCCGTAGGATGACCAGGTCAAGATCAGATAGAGCCAGATGTATGCAAAAACACTCCAGGTCATGGTGACAAAGAACACTCTCAAGTGTTTGATTTTTCTACTCTCGCCGTCAGGGATAGAATAAACACAGATGGCAATGATTACAAACATATTAAATGCTGCACTACCAACTATAGTTCCTGGGCCAAGTTCGCCTGCTTCAAAGTTCTGACCGTAAACTTCAATGATAGAGAGGAGAATTTCTGGTGCTGAAGAACCCAAAGCCATAAGAGTCAGGTTAGAAACTGTTTCATTCCATATTCTAACACTAATGGTCTGTTTCTCACCATTCGGTTTTTTAATGACAACTTCTTTTTCCTTGGATGTAATAACCTCGATTGACGCCATAAAACGATCAGCTATTATCGCCACGCCCACAAACATGTAACCTAGACTGACAAAGTACACAATTCCCCTTGCTATTACGTCCCCAGTACTTAGATTCTCAGCAGGAAGCCACAATGGTAATAGCAACCCTTCTTTGCACTTGGTAGAATTGTCTTCTGAAGCCATTGTTGGCGGAATCATAAAGAACCATAAAAATAATATACTGACACAAAACCAGAGAGCCCAGACACTACCTCTGTTCATTGTGACAACTCTTTTGACTTCCTTCTACTGTTGAATATTCTCGATTCTCTGTTACGAACAGTTTCTAACTCGTCACTTCCGTTGTTTTCTTTTTCATTGCTAT
Source organism: Limulus polyphemus (assembly GCF_000517525.1). Lineage (NCBI taxonomy): Eukaryota > Metazoa > Arthropoda > Merostomata > Xiphosura > Limulidae > Limulus > Limulus polyphemus. The sequence goes on from NW_013667494.1 coordinate 211,201, forward strand.
GTAGATGACTCAAAACTGCATTCCTAAAAACACAAAATAAAACCAGTAAAACCTCTTTAACCATTAACTTAACCATACAGTAAAATATTTGTTTTTTACTTTAGTTAACCCTGTTTTGAATCCGTGTATTATAAAGTATATATATATATATATGTTGAAGTCCTTTCCTACTGTTGTAATAACATAAATGACGAAACGTCAAACTTAATTTGGTAGGATAAATGTTTGTTCCTAACGCTCTTTCTTTAATTCTTCGTTTTGTTAATAAGGTGACCGACACGCGCTATACAAGCGTCAAGAGGATGTTAGAGTAATTTTCTCCATCCCAAGGAATTATTTTTGTCGTACTTTGATAGGAGGGGGTTGGGATGACCAATTTCTTCTGCTAGTGTCCCAGTTTCTTACCTAGGTTGTAGTCTGGGGACCGATATATGACCCGTGGCCCAGTTTCTTACCTAAGTTGTAGTCTGGAGACCGAAATTATATGATAGGGTAAAGTATGTTCAGAATACTTGCTTAATTTAAATTTTTATTCCTACTGTCTACTATAGTCTCTCAGTAAATTATATGATTTTAAATAAATAGCTGAGTTAACATTTGAAGAAAGATTTGTTTGGTCATTGTTTCATTTTATATTTTTGTTTTGCTGTTTTGCCAGTTTGGTCAAAATAAGGTATGATAAAAAATATATAAAAACACGAGGCCGGAATCCGGCCCGTGGGTTGCCAGTTTGCCATCTACAGTCTAGAACATTCTGGGTGGCTTGTTTGTTTGAAAGTAAACACAAAGCTACACAATGGGCTGTCTGTACTCTGCCCACCACGGGTATTGAAACTCGATTTCAAGAGTTGTAAGTCCGCAGACATACCGCTGTGCCACTGGAGGTGGGGGTAGGAGCATTCTGGATGGAAAGAAAGCTATAACATTACAGCCAGGACTGGAGAGATGGTTGAATTACCTAAGCGTACTCGAACAAGTTGTTGTCTGTATTGTGGACTCTAGATGTATTATAGAAGCGGGCTTGTACGAGTTATTGTCTGGACTGTGGACTCTACGTTTACTTTAATATCTATGTTGAAGTTGAAAAGCTTATTGTGGATAACTTGGGAATTATTCGAGAGCGGAAAATGGCGACAGTGTAAGGTCAACAACCGTCTATATAATAAATTTTCTGAAGTCTTAATAAGGAAAAATCACGACAAGCCAGATTATTATTTGTTGATTTATGTAAGTGACTTAAATCGTTGTACTTGTGTTTTGAATCTGTTTGTATTTTTACTAATATGGCTGTTAGATATATCTATTCATTAAAGCCAATTCAAGTGTTTCTTATTAATTGCTTGTTGTTACTTCGCACAGCAGTGTGAAAGTACAAAATGTATAATGTTAAATCAAGCAGAAAAGTCAATATTTATATCTTTCACAGCTACAAATCATTCGCGTTAACTCAGAAGAAAAAGTGTTCCCAAAATTGCTGATGAAAGATAAACTACATTCTACTAAGTAATAATTTTATGCTTAAGAACTAAAACAACCTTAAAACGTTAACCACCACAGATTACAGCAATTTAACACAATCTAACTTATATAAATGATCCTATACTGAACACGTGGCCTAAAATCCAGAAATAATTCTTCTTTTCTGTTGAAAAAAATGAAACTTATTATTTCAGAGACACGAGTTATAGTTTGATAACTGTCAAGTTTTACAAAATCGCGATACTTTACAGCAGGTGTCTGTGACTTTTTGGCGATAAATTTCAACAATAAACGGACAGCACACAATGCACTTGTTTTAAAATAATATATTGAAAACAAGTGAAGCATATGTTGTATCCAGACCTTTAAATATTTGTTTCTTTTTCGTCAAAGTCCACACAAGCGGGTTCAATTACCTTAGAACGCCCTTTGACAAGACAAATTATTCTCTTCAACTTTGTTATTACAATAAAATCAGCGATAAATTCTCTTACGTTACCCCGTGGGTTACCACAGTTGTATCCAGAGCTTTAAATAATTATCTTTTAGATCAAAAGTCTACATATGCTGGTCCATTTATTTAGAACACCCTTTTACAAGACAAATTATTCTTCTCTATCTGTGTTATTTGAATACAAACTGTGAAACTCACTTTAGAAACCGCCCGTTAAGTCTAATTCACACGCAGTCTAACATCACTTTCACTAACTTAACTTACTAGCACTAACTTGTTCGCCTATATACATATATATATATATATATATATACATTTCCCAACTGAGGTCTAGAACTTTCTACAAACTTCTAGACGTTATGATGTAACAACGCTATTAAAGCAACGAGACAAAAACAGAAGGTTCGAGTAACATGACGTCAATTCACAACAATTGAACTACATAACAAATGATTCGTAAACAGTTACGTGAGCAAATCTGTCATAACTATTGCTTCTAAAATAACTTACTTTTACGTTCACACTATATAAACTAAATAGTACTCTCGTATTAAACCAATAATGAACAGTCGTGTATATCGAACAATAACTAACAAAATGTAAAGACGACAAGATAATATTGATATTACTAAATTTCACCAAGAAACGTTATTTGTTAAACCAAACTGGTTGCTCTTCTCTCTCCCGTAAAAAATGCCATTATTGGAAATATGAACTAAGGGAAAGGACAAAAGCATTGCAATTCCCAATGAATTATTTTGTAATCGGAAGAAGATACTTTCAACATACAGAGAATTAATTCTATAATTGCCAAACTAATAGATATAGCAGCTATTCTCTTTTGTCCTCATTTAATGATAATTTATACAACTTCAATCATGTTGTCCCTAAAAGCCATATTCAGATTATCTATTAAAATATTAAAACACCTTGCGTCATCTAATGTCTAAACAGTACGAATATGCTTTAAACAATCACGATGTTAGGAAAACACGTGGGTTCAAGAAATCAGTTTAACACAAAAATGGAACCTTTCTTCTTCGGGGGCAAACCAAGAATTTTGTACAAAGTAGCGCAAAATTAATACCCTTCCTTCTTATGAAATAAATGAAATATTTTTATATCACCTCATTTTACTTACAAACAAGAAGTAGTAGCGAGAAATGAATATGAGGAAGTTCAGTAGGAACGATAGTTTTCAAAGACGTGGGTAAGAAGAGATAAAACACAATTATACGTAAGTTTGCTTTAATCAAGCATTTGTGGTTAAAACTTTTAATAAAAAGCTTCCTTAAGTACATGTGTGGATTATCAAATGGCGCGAAAAAGATAAATGTGTGTTTCGTCAATTTTTATTCCAAGTGGTTTTACAAGTGTACTGTTATTTTGTAACTTAATCTGTGTATGCCTAAGACGGTCGTTACACAAATGTCTGCATAATAAAGTTTGCAGGTAAAAATCGAAACCAAAACCTTTAAGAACTTTTAAGAACACGTAGACCCATTATAAGTCAATGAGAATAGTGTTCAAAAAATTAACCAAACTTATATAACTAATACACCTTCCTTAGAAGTTCAGGAGAAAATTGGATATCCATAACAAATTTTATGCTATAAAATTAACCAGCTTATGGTTTTCAAAGAGTTACTATAAAAATATGTTATAACTCAGTTTTTACTTTTTTCACATCACGGTGTGTCGCTATGTAATTTAACAATCTTTACAAACTTTACTTAACAATCACAAGAAAATTTTGTTCTGTTTGAAAAAAACAAACAGAAAAAAAAGTGGAAAATATTAAATTAAGTGAAGCCTAAGTACACTGCAGCTTAATGTTACATGATTGTTACTTCCAATTTTTCATTCTTATTTGTTTATAGTTTTTAATTTTTTTTTCATTTGAAATTTGCAACCTAAGCGTTACCCTATGCGATACAGAAGCTAAACGACCAGGTCAGGAACCACAAAGGTTCAGGCATAGTCGTGCCTTACTTAGAACAAACAGAGGTAGGGTAACCAGTCAGAAACAACTGACACCTATGCAGCTACTTTTAAACTAATAGCAGTATTAAATGTCATAATTACAAAGTTCCTTAATTGAAAGTGCAGAATATGCTCAGTGACATATCGATCTGCAGCTCAGCACGCTAACTAACAGGCCACCCTTTTCACTTTAGAAAAGAAAAATTTTGGTTCATTACATATACATACACACACACACACACACATATACATGGATGATACATTTATACATAGATCATCCCTACATGACTTTCAATACAAAAATTAAATGTTACTCTGTAAAATGCACGAGTATAAATTGGTTACAAAGTCGGTCAATTCGGACGACCTCGTAGCGAGAGTCTCTAATAATCAAGATATGTTTTGACCCAACTTAGTTTTTCTTTTAGGTAAGTCCCAGGCTCTTAATTACACTACATTGATACCTACTCTTACATGACCATGATATTATAATAAACAAACTGTATACCAACAGACAGGAATATATAACTTCCAACTGCAGTATATTAAAATCAAGTATGCATTTTAAAATTAACATTAAATTTTAATATTGAAATTCGTGTAAGGATGATCTATGTATAGCTGTATCAACCGTATATTCTTGTTTTCATTCTTTTTGGCACTGCAATCCCTACATCATTTTACATTTACAAAATGGTTTTATTACTTGTTTTGTGACGATTTTCCCCTGATTGAAAGTTAGCGTATTCTGTGAATATGTGTAATAAAATTTAATATTATGTGTAATGACTTTTTTTACTCCTTCACTTCATACATAATATAGGGTTGGCTCCCTAAAGACACCGTTGTATAGTGTACAAAGCATTGAATATTCTACATGTTACAATTATCTAATACTCATCTGTTATTGGCTAGTAATTTCTCTTTCACCCCGTATTTAAGCTTTTTAAAGGAACACCATATTTCTATCAAAAACCTAACTTCAAGGGGTAATGAAAACATCGTTTATGCTAGAATTATCATTATTATTTTAATTAATGTTAGTTATTACGACTGAGCGATGACATCATGCACTGTCTAGAAACACATAGAGCGGATTTAGGTTTAAACTGACGTTAGTGATAAAGTAGTTGTAGAGGTATCTGGACTGAAACAACAACAAGAAAGATGAACAGTTTGGTTGGTTGGTCTCTTTCTGATTTTGTATATTAACGATGGTTTCTTGCCTTGTTTTGGGGCTTGTGGGTTGAGAAATAAATGAAAGTGAGTGGCAATCATCTTTTAAAGTAAAACTCTCTGTTATAGTTGATATTTTAGTGTACATATTTGTATTATCCATACTGAGTACCTTGGTTATCCCAGATTTTACATTCTTGATGCATGATGTACGGCTCACTCTTTATTTACAGATCGGTTTCCAAGCCGGCTTTATATTTTTGATGCATGAGGTACTGCTCATTTTATATCTACAAACCAGGTTCAAAAGTAGTTTTCTCATATGTGATGGATGATGTACGGCTTAATCTATATTTAAAGATCGGTTTTAAAAAGTGTTTTTCACATTTTTGATGGATGATGTACGGTTAGATCTTTATTTACAGATCGGTTTCTTAAAGTGTTTTCACATTGTTGATGGATGATGTAAGCTCAATATTTATCTACAGATCGGTTTCAAAAGTAGTTTTTAAATTTTTAATGGATGATGTACGGCTCAATCTTTATTTACCGATCAAAGAACTATTTCGCAATGTATAATCACAGTTGTCGAAACCAGCAGAACAGAATGGGCTGAAGACCAATACAAGAAATAACGAAAAGCTTTCATAAGATATATGACCTCGGTGGCTCAGTGGTAAGACTGCGGGCTTATAATGCGAAAAACCGGGGTTGAATAACCCCAGTTGGCAGAGCATAGATAGACCATTGTGTACCTTTATGCTTAACTAAAAACAAACATAATAAATCTAAATATAATATAGAGTTAATTTTGATAAATAAACGTGAGAAACTTCAGCAATGCCAATTCTTTCTCAAAAACTACCTTGTAGAATTCATACGACATATTCTTTACTGATTTTTTGAGCTATCTGTGTTGTGCAGAATACAGAGATAAAACCCTGACCCTCGGCGTTATAAGAGCCGCCGATACCCTTTGAGGGGGTGGGGGGTGTTCTGAGGTATGGCAAACCTTAAAGCACTGCTTGAAGAACGCGCTTTTCACCAATAAGAAATTATTATTTAGTGAAAATATACACTTTGTATTCTATAACTAGGAGCCGTATGCCATTAGCAATAGCAATGAGAAATTTGAACTAAGCAGTTCTTCCTTATAAGAATGTGTAAAATACAAAATCCTATTAAATACCACTAGAATCTATTAACAATATGACGAACTTAAAACCAACAACGCAGCTTAGTAGGAACGTCTCCTAGTATTCTAAAAATGTATTTGGAACAATCTTTATAAAACATTAAAACTAGCTGAAGTACCCGTCCCCTGGACTGAAGTTATTTATACATGATATAAAACATTAAGAACTAGCTGGAGTACCCGTCCTCTGGACTGAAGTTATTTATACATGATATAAAACATTAAGAACTAGCTGGAGTACCCGTCCCCTGGACTGAAGTTATTTATACATGATATAAAACATTAAGAACTAGCTGGAGTACCCGTCCCCTGGACTGAAGTTATTTATACATGATATAAAACATTAAGAACTAGCTGGAGTACCCGTCCCTTGGACTAAAGTTATTTATACATGATTAATGAAAGGTTATATTAGGACATGAAAAGTGTCTTCCCTCATATGTAATTGTAAAAAAACACCCATAAAAACTGCAAAACGCAAAATGCAAAACTAAAAATGTATGTACCTCTGCATGGACGTAATGAACCTCCATACCAATTTTGATGAAGATCCATCCACACCCTGCGAAGTAGTTACATGGACATACAATAGAAAGTACTATTATATTTATACAGATATATATATACGTTTCTTCATTGAATATTTGGGACACCTAAGTTTACATCTTCATAGAATATTCAATAGACATCTTTTATGTCTTCATAGAATATTAGGGACACTTAAACCTACATCTTTATAGAATATTAAAGACACATCGTTTTTTTATACGTCATAGTAGAATATTAAGAACACCTACGTTTATAACATTTACTTAGCCAAGTTCTAACCATAAGTTACCCTTAGAAGTGGGCTAAAACTAAGTTATATTTATTCGTAGAGTCTTTTGAAAAGAAAATTACTGCTGATATTTTTGGATACTCAAATAGTATATAAGGATTAAAAACTATGAAAAACAACTCATATAAGATAAAGCGGATGCAGAGACTTTGATGAAGTGGATCTGTGTATCAAAACTAAAAGCGGACAAAATGACAGCTGAATTTAAAAGCGTTTGAACGAAATGCAAAGAAGAACTATAATTTAATCTTGTTTAGGAGTCACATAAAAAACTATTCTCCTTTCAAAGAAATAACATTAATAGATTGACTTCGTGTTTCCCTCCAGTGGCACAGCTGCATGTCTTCGGACTTATAACGCTAAAACGGGGTTTCGATACCTCTGGTGGGTAGAGCACAGATAGCCCATTGTGAAATTTTGTGCTTAATTACAAACAAACAAACTTCGTATTATTTCACAAAAAATTTTCAGTGAAAGTTTCGCAATGTTAGTTACATACTTAATGTTTCAAGTTGTGTTTTAAACAAATAAAAACTGAACCTTTGACTGAATCCCATGTTGTATACTTAGTACAATCAGCAAATTGCTCAAGTGTTCTTTTGAAGATAACTATAGTTCAAACAAATCTTATTTCAGTGAACGTTAATGAAAAGAAACCTGCAATGTCCGTTTCCGTCGTTAGTTGCTATTTGTAAGTGGTAGCAAGTAACAGTTGTAAATTTTTTAAAAGATTTGAACCTGTAACATTAGTTATTTTAAAGTTTAGGGCTGTGGTATGAAAATTAGGTTACGTATCAAACTCGTTCTGAACATTAGGTATCTTAACGTCACGCGACATACATGTAGTATAGAATCTCCATCAGTGTCTAGTCTTGTCAGCCTGCCGCAACTGTTTCTTCTGTAAGAAAGGTGTAGTAAATTAAGATATTCATTTAAAAAGCGCCCTCTGTGCGCGTACAAGTTTCTTGGAACTCAAGGATTGTCGTAGTTTTTGTTTTGTTGTCGTTTTTGTGAAGTAGAGATGCGAATTGTTGCGCTCAGACGATGAAAATAAAACTGTGTGTGTTCTATCTCAGTTGATACGGAGATAAAGAACGTTTACTCCGGGAACAAAATGAAAAACGAGAGAATCGAAAAAAAAGGCAGAAAGAGTTAAGTAATTTTACATTGATAATGGGCCCGGCATGACCTGGTGGATAAGGCGCTCGACTCGCAATTTGAGGGTCGCGGGTTCGAATCTCAGTCCCACCAAACATGCTCGTCCTTTCAAAGGGGGAAGGCTGTCAAGTGGGTTGCATCCTTGACGTAAGAAACAGCTTTAGAAACGATGGCAGAGCAAGATCTGCCATCGGCTCGACGGTCCGCAAGGACTATGGTGAACAAAAAAACATTGATAATAGTATAGAAGATGAGAAAAGAGTGGTTATTGCACTCAGTGTGATAGGCATGTCTTCCTACGGGTTGTTGAGGAACTTAGTTCAGATACAGCACATCGGTCTCTCAATATGCAGAAGAGCTGAAACAATGTTCAGTGCACTGAAAGTCGGAGTATTAGGCCTATAATGGGGTTGAAGCTTTTCGTGAACGCTTTGTTAGCGCGATACTCAATGAAGCAAGTCAGCGGAGACTAATCTTTTTAAAGAGAGTTCGAGACTGCGTTGAAACATCTGAGAAAGATACTCAACGACTTCACAAGATGGACGCATCTGTTGGAACAGTGAACAAAGTGAAAGCGAAACCTTCAGTGCTACGAGCTTCACACTGCCATTTATGTGATGGTAAGGATCACAATGCTTCTTTAGAGAAAATGAAATGCCACAACTGCAGCACATATCAAAAGAGCATGGCCGTCAAAAACAAAGCCACTAAATAAAGGAAAAAATGAAATCCAGTAGAGAAACCAAGTACGTGGATGCTGATTCTGAGGAAGAATATAAGATGCTTTCTTTATTATGCCCCGATGAGAAGTTCCATTGGATATTATGCCCCGATGAGAAGTTCCATTGGATATTATGCCCCGATGAGAAGTTTCCATTGAAAGAATGACTTAAATATTAAAATGGGGGTGGTGTAGATACTTGAGCTGTAATCCCATTAATTTCTCAAAACTTGCGTGAATATGGTTCATAAAGTTTCGTTAAAATGCTAATGTTAGACTGAAGACAAACAACGAGGGGGCTGCCACTAATTAGACAAATTACAACTGTAGCACATAATAAAGAGTAGAAATAGCGCCTTCATTTGGTATTAGTTAAAGTAGCTGGAACAGCTAGTTATTTGCGGGCGAAACTGACTGCAAAACTAACCCTAAAATTGACTGAAAAACTAGCCTTAAAATTCACTAGAAAATTAACTCTAAAATTGACTTCAAATTAACAATAAAATTGACTGCAACACTAACCTTAAAACTGATTGTAAAATTAACCCTAAAACTGACTGTAAAACTAACTGCAAAACTAACCCTAAATTGAGATCAAATTCACATAGTGAAGTAAATCAAGATTAAAGAGACTTTGACAATAAGTACTGAACCTATATCTTCAAGTTTTTAAAAAATGGATTAGGCAAACCATGGAGTGTTAAGAACCGCCCATTGTCTTTTGAAATTACTACTCAGGAATTGGAAGACTTGAGAAGGAAAAATATCATTAAAATGTGAAGCGAAATGTTTTACAGTGTTAGTTGTTAGAAAGGATAAGTCAGTTCGCTTATACGAAAATTACACCCCCCCCCCAAGTAAATCAAACAGCAACTACAAAAACATGTCCAACACAACACATATTTTATGAACCCCTGGCAGAGAAACTGTGTTTTCAAAAGTTGATGTAACTGCAACATACCAGCAAGTTTTGCTAAATGACTTGTAACTATTAGCATCTACCATGATGAGTTTGTTTACAACTTGTAACTATTAACATCTACCATAATGAGTTTGTTGACAAATTCTTCCACTTTTGTGTCAGTTCAGCATCGCCAATTTTCCAGAGGATAATGGAACGTAGGTGTGTGATTGTTACCGGACAGACCAAAGAAGAGAATTTGAAAAATCTCCACACATTTCCACATCACTTCCAAGAGAATAGGCTCCACGTATAGAAACTGAAATGCGAACTGGGAAAGATTCAAATTAGATACCTTGACCATGCAATGGACAGAAATATAATTCACCCACATCTGTTAACAATTTAAAATACGCCACCACCAATTAATGTTAAAGAGCTACGCATTCCTTGGGCAAGTGAATTATTATTTATTCCAAAACAAAGCTAATTCCACTCTATAATTTGCAAATTATGTTCCAATAGAAAAGGATGCTTTTAAGAAATACAATGAACTGTTGACTTATCATCAAGTTCTAGTTAAGATTTGAAATCGTCAGTCACTCTTAGCCGTTTAGTGTAAACTTACAGTATTGAAGCAGATATTCCATACGTTATGCCTTCAGGTGAGAGATGTCCAGCAGCTTATACTTTACGAATCGTATCTACTGTACAAAAAATAACGTAGCTCTGAGTTTTGTAATTAAGAAATGCCGGCATTATCTGTGGAGAGATAGTTGAAACTAACAACAGACTATAAACTACCATTTAAACAACCTATGACTACTGTAGTGACTATCATATATATCTAACGGTCCTGTTAATCAGATGGACTTTCACACTCTCCCTACCGGATACCAGTGATACTAGGACAAAAGCTGTCTCTGACTACAAATGCTATTCTACATGAGTACTTTCTAGAAGCATCACTCGATGTTGACCAGGCTTCTTATGGAACACGTTAAAAAAAAACTACACTATAGCCAGTACGTAATAGAAGGATACAAAACTTTATTTCTCGTGAAGACACGAGCTGTCACCTGAAAGATGCTGTACTTCTTGAGGAACCAGAGTCATTGTACCCATCAAACTTGGCAAAGCAATGGCATATGAGATGCATGTTTGGCATCCACGCACTTTATTGTTTTATGATATATATATATATACAAACTTGTAGAGACCCGCAAACCATTTGTGGTCAAATTAGTATCTTTATTGCAACAGTACTTCTTTAAATACAGGATTTGAAGAATAATACATAAGAATTCCATATTAGGCCTAACATTAGTTGCGCTTTTATTAAGTACGGCCTATATTAGATAAAAATATAAATTAACACTGTAACGTATGTACCTTTTTTTGCTTTAGTTTAGTTACGGCCAAACTTTGCCGTACTTAATACTATCAATAAATAAACTTATAACGTTATTCTACAACCTAACGCTTTTTAACTTGAATAAATATTCGAATTACTTTAACATCGCCACATTTTTAATACTTGATCAATTGTAGAGGGCGTTCTGGAAGTTTCTTATGATTTAAATTTGTTGGTTTGTTTGTAATTAAGCACAAAGCTACACAATGGACTATCTATGCTCTGCCCATCAAGAGTATCGAAACCCGGTTTGTAGCGTTGTAAGTCCGCAGACATGTCGCTGTGCCACTGGGGGGTAAGAGAGAAAGAGAGAGAGTACGACTGTGTGTGTGTGTTGGATTTGATTATTCACCAAATAACCATGATAAACCAACAGAGATCAGTATTAGTCCTAGAAAGTAAAAAAGCACGAGCACTACAGTTACAAACACACTATTGTTATTGTTTGTAAAAGAAAAAAGCATCATAATCTAGCTAACAATGTGTAAAATTGTCACTTTTTTTTTGTATTTTAAACGGTAACAGCAAATACAGGATGTTTGGAAATGAAGTTAACAAACTATTATTTATTCGTGAATGTGCTAATATATTTTCCGGACAAAACGTACAAGAAGTTTAAGGGATTTTCTTTGTGCTAAGTCAAAATAAAAATATATTAACTGAAAATACTCTCACAGAAAAAAATGCTAATTTTAATTGTCATTTTAATTGTGCCAATATATGTGATTATATCTTCAAATTCGATGTTATTATTTCTTCTCAAATGCCCCCCACTGGCACAGCAGTATGTCTGCGGACTTACAACGTTAGAAA
>NW_013667494.1:224299-225696 GCF_000517525.1 Limulus polyphemus
AATCTTCTCAAATAAAGTAATTTTATACTTGTGGACTATAAGATCGCCACAATGCAATTAATAGTTTTTCTTTGTTCATTAATACCATAAACCTTTCAGAGCTAGAGCGACAAGTGTTTTTCTAGCTTTATCTTATCTCCAAACAGATCGTTTTAAATCCTAAATATTCAAAATAATTTCGTAATTTCATTTACATAAGAAAGCAAAATGTGATTTAGCCAATCCTAAAAGCGAAAAAAAACTTGATATATTTGTTTTATGTGTCAAAAAATATTAATTACGTAAATCTACTTTTTGACAAAACCTTTAATCATCGGTCCATCAACCGCGCTAATTCAAATACGTCTCTGTAAATGAAATCCAAGTTATAAATTAAAATAGTAAAGAATGCTATCAATTTGGGGAGAACTCTCATTTAAATGGATACCACTAAGAAATAATTATTTTACTGGGCAAGTGTAATTTCAAGGGAAATTCAAATTTTCGAGAGCATTAAGAAAAGTTGGTGTTTTTTATTAGTCTGAGCCTAACTCGGATTAATGCTGATTTCTGTAGTGCTACGAAGCATTTTCGTTAGAGCACAGATAGCCCATTGTGTAGCTTTGTGCTTAACTTCAAACAAACAAACACATTCATATGTGGATATAATAATGGTAAGCCAAGGTTAGATTGGTGGTGGTAATCTCAACCTGAAAATCACCTTTTTCGACACATTAGACTAAATATCCACGTAAAATATTCATGTTAAATAAAGCATTTATGTGCTTGAAAGTAAGAATGAATAAAAATATAATTGTAAAGCCCCTGTAAATGTGTTTCTTTCGCGGTCCTTCCTAGTACTACAAAAAAACAAACGGAGCACTTATATGTGTATATTTAAAAATAATAATATACACTATCCTACCAAACGTCATGGGGCACAGGTAGATATGAATAAAACAGGTATTTATTCCAAGAAATTAATAGTGTATTGTCCCGCCTTTGGCCTCAATGACTGCATCAATTTGGCCTCAATGACTGCTTCAGTTTGGCCTTAATGACTGCTTCAATGTGTCGTCGAATACTGTCCACTAAGTTATGGTAGAAAGCTGGTGGTATTGTGCTCCATCTTTAAAGCATTAGTAAGCTCCACTAAAGAGGGCCATCTTGGCCTTGCCCTAATTCTGCGTTCCATTTCATCCCAAAGATGTTCTATCAGGTTGAGGTCGGCGCTCTGTGCTGGCCACTGCAATGTTCTGATGTTATTCTCTTCAAACTACGCGTTCACAATCCTTGCTTTGTAACACAGAGCGTTATCATGTTGGAAGGTGTAAGGGCCAGTACTATAAAATCGCCACAATGTAGGACACACAAAATTGTTCAAAACATCAATGTGGGACTCGACATTCATGGATCCA
>NW_013667494.1:226696-235727 GCF_000517525.1 Limulus polyphemus
ATAAAATCGCCACAATGTAGGACACACAAAATTGTTCAAACATCAATGTGGGACTCGACATTCATGGATCCACACACTGCGACCAGTGGACCCAGTCCATACCACAAGAAGCACCCCCAGACCATGATACCGCCACCTCCAACACATTCAGGTAATAAGCATTCTCCAGTCATCCTCCATACCCAAATACGTCCATCAAACTGGAGGAGTGTGTATCGTGACTCGTCTATCCACAGGACCGATTTCCATTGCCTCATGCCAATCGATAGTGTACATTGGTTTTTGTTATTAACGGCTTGTGGCTGCAGCTCTTCCGTGAAAATTCATGGCATGCAGCTCTCGAAGTGTCATGGAAACACTTAAAAGACTGTCTGTGGCTGCTCGCATCTCCAAACACAGATTCTCTAGAGTCTGACGGCGAGATGAGGTAATCAGCCTTCTCAAGGCGCGTCGGTTCCTGTCAGTCAGTATTTTACGCCTACTTGGTCGTTTCTTGGACTAATTGTCATCTGTGGACTTCCATTTCTTCGGCACATTACCATTTGTCGACCTGAGAGTGTTTAATCGTTGTGCAGTAGCACGTACAGACATTTTCCCCAAATGACATCCAACTATCTTCGCCTCTGAAACTCTGTTAGCTCTTTCCATGTACTCATCGTTCGGCGTACAAGTTCGAAATGACTTCCGAGCGAACCGCTGATCACCTTTGTAGGCCAAACTATCTGCATATTTCGTCGTCACACCCATTTTCCTGCAATCAGCGGTGTGTCCCAAGACTTTTGGTAGGATAATGTACAAAATGTTCCCTTATACTAACTACCCCTAGAAGAACTGACAAATCACACAAATCAGCCCAAAAAATGATGATATCAAACCAGTAAACTAGAAACTTCGCAAACATAATAAAAATAGATATAAGAAAATATGTTCATATATACATACAAATTCGAAGGTTAATTCTTTAAATATATTCATATATATTTTGTCTTGAACAATCCCAGAAAGATACTTGCTAATTGTTAAAAAAAAGATCAATGTTTTACAATAAGCATTGAAATTATTCTCTTAATGAATTCTTTTTTTCAAATTTAAAGGAAAACACACACACACACACATATGTATAGAATGTTAATGGGTAACCAAAGGATGTCTTGTTTACAAGATAGCAAATGTTTTACGTTCTCTTAGTTCACTGTCACAATACTCAGCAGGAAACGTATACAGTTGTATGGAAATAGTCATATTACCTATCATTAAACAAGAGAACAGCAAGATCTCTAATGAGTTTTCACAATAACAGACAATAATAATACAGAAACGTAATCACCTCAGGATGACATAAGGCTATACGAGGTACACGGGACGACACAGATAATCAGCAGTTGAGATTAGTTACATGAGATTTGCAGCTCTGTACAGGATTCCTTAAAACGTTATGAACTTAGTTTTCTATGTAGTATTCTGTACATACTTTAATTAATGCTCGTGTACATTTCTCAAATTTTGCTCTTAATTCAGATTATAATCCTATTGGCATTAGTAATAATTCCGTACTATACGACCACGACAACAGATTCATATGCTTTGATTCCCAGGAGCTTAGTGTTCTAGAAGTTCGAAAGTTTCCAAAAAAAAATCCATACGTTCAAACTTCGTATTTTCGATAAGTCGTACTTAAAGATTGTTGTATGACCAAGTTAATTAAAGAGTTTCTTTGTTCGTTTTGTACATTTGCGCAAAGTTAAACAAGGCTTATCTCTGTTAGCTGTCCCTAATTTTGAATAGAGGAAAACAACTAGTCAACAGCATCCACCGCCAACTCTTGGACTACTTTAATCGAATAATCAAATTTCATCACCTCTCTTCTAAAGAAACCACATTCTCAAAGTGAGGATTCAAAGTCCAACATACTTACTTCTTGGCCATGTCAGGTCCACGATTTAAGAGATATTCTTAATTATTAATACTATGTAATTTATCTAGAAACAATGACAGCAACAAGATTTTTCTCAAAGAACGTTTAATTTTTTCACGATTTTGGGAGACAGACGTGTTACAAGTGTGACAGTCAAGTCCTGCTATTCGATTAGAGTAGCCCTCGAATTGAAGTCGGGTGTTTTGACTAGTTGTAATGCCTCTAGTCAGTTCAAAATTAGGAACAAAAAAAAGAAACAGTTTTGTGTAGTTTTACGCAAACATCCGAAAAAAAAAACAGTCTCCCGCTACTAAGTCTATGGGTTTACAACGCTGTAATAAGGGATTCGATTTCTCTCGGTAGTCCCGGCAGATAGCCCGATGTGGCTTTGCTATAAAGAAACACACTCACACACCCAAAAGAAATAGAATAAAATGAGTGTATCATTTACTTGTCCTCTGGTTGGACCAGTGGTAAGTTTATGGACTTACAATGCTAGAATATGGGGTTCGATTCCCGTGATGGACATAACAGATTGCCTAATGTTGCTTTGCCCTAAGACAACCAACCAATAATTTCTTAGACCTTAGGATAATTTATATTAAGAAAAGGTTTCGACTTTTCGTCTTTTTAATACGAGTGATTATTCTCTTTAACTGATGATGCTACTAATGTATCACTGTTAAGAATAATGCTGCTAATGACTCTTTTTACAGGATAATACTACTGATAACTCTCTATACTAGATAATGCTACTAATGTATCACTGTTAAGAATAATGCCGCTAATGACTCTCTTTACTGGATAATACTACTGATAACTCTCTGTACTAGATAATGTTACTAATGGATCACTGTTAACACTCTGAACGGATAATGCTGCTAATGCTGCTAATGACTCTCTTTACTGGATAATACTACTGATAACTCTCTGAACTAGATAATGCTACTAATGTATCACTGTTAAGAATAATGCTGCTAATGACTCTCTTTACTGGATAATACTACTGATAACTCTCCGTACTAGATAATGCTACTTATGGATCACTGTTACGAATAATGCTGCTAATGACTCTCTTTACCGGATAATACTACTGATAACTCCCTATACTAGATAATGCTACTAATGTATCACTGTTAAGAATAATGCCGCTAACGACTCTCTTTACTGGATAATACTACTGATAACTCTCTGTACTAGATAAAGCTATCAATAACTCTCTGTATCGGATAATACTACCGATGACTCCCTGTAACGGATAATGCTACTTACGATTCTCTGTAACAGATAATAAAACTGATGACTCTTTTTACAGAACAATACAAGTGGTGACTCTCTGTAATAGATTATACTAATGATTGCTCTGTAACGGATACAGCTAATAATGACTCCCTGTAACGGATAATGTTGCTGGCGCAATTTGTAGTACTAACAGATTCTATCTTCGTGAAGCAACCCAAACTTTTGAGCTGTGACTCTTTACTGATAAAATATGTTTTATTTTTGGAAAAACTGTATTTTTTTTCAAATCATCCCCGTTACGCCATCAGATAAAAAAACCGAAATTGTAACCTTGAATTAAAGTAATTTACACACTAACCAAATTATAATATAAAAGTTTTGTTATTTATTATTCTTTAGAATCATCGTTGAATGATTGTTTAAGTGCATCGCCATGTTTGCTTCGAAATACGTTAACCTTGTGAGGTGGGATTAAGCGACTGACTCATTTTAATTTTAGGTTCTCTATACGTTGAGAGAAGACGTGACGAGGCATAAGAAGCAGTGTAATTATAGGGTGCTATATGATCCGTGCATGCTAAATACACAGGCCCGTGTGTTGAATATGTGCCTGATAAGGCAAAATATGCAGTGTCAAAAACGAGTCGTTAACACGATCTGAGTATCATGGATACTTCAAATTATAAATGAAGGCTTAACTTAAATGTGAAAGTACTGTTAACCCTTTTCCTAATCTAAAACAAAGCTTTACGTTTTAAAGGGGGGTAACAATATTGCGGTGTCTTAGCTGTTAGTAAAATTATGGTCATATCTGGCTGTCTGGAAAGTCGTGATCCAATATGGATTTTGGCAAGATTATGATCTTATTTGGCTAGCTGCAAGATCGTGATTGTATCTGGATGTCTGAAAGACCATGATCTTATCTTGTTGCCCGCAATATTATGCTCCTATCTGTCTATCTATACGATCATGATCCTATCGGAATGTCTGCATAATTATGGTACAATCTTATTGACTGCAAGATTAAGATCCAATCTGGTTCTTTGTAATATCCTGATTTTATCTGACTGTCTGCAAGATTGTGATCCTACCTGGGTGTCCGCAAGAAATATTACGTTACAATAACGCTTCTTTTATTCAGTGATTGTGTTAAAAGCTCATTTTTGGTATCCGTCTCAAAGTTTCGCGAGATTAATATCTTCCATACACCGTGTAGTTTTCAAAACCTTGTATGGAAGAGTTTGCTATTTGTTTCATTGTGTAAAAACAATTTAAATGAAAATATTCAAAATATTTTGAATATATGCGTTGCACGTATTAGATTTGAAGGCTTCGCACACTCCGTATAGAGTTAAAGACCTCGCACAGAGTGCTTTCTACTTGTCTCTCTTGTTAACAAAAATAAACTCTTTACTACATCTTAAATGACTAAAGTGGATGTGAAATATCATTATTAAAATACCAATGTTGCCCTGGGTTGTAGACAGACTGATTCAAACACGCAGACCTTGCTAAGTTCGAGGATGTCACAATAACGCTAAGACAGATTTTCCATAGCTTCCAGCGACGTGATGAAATATTTAACAGAAAAGATAAGAGCATTTAAAAGGAAATGTACACATTATGTAATGCATTTATGTAGATACCTCATGCTTTACCAAAGGTATTCAACTCCCCTTTGTATGTCACTCCAGATAACGTAGTCTCTAAAGTTGAATGAAAGGCATGGCAGCTTTTATTAATTTTTCACGTGCTATTTGTCACGAGAGTCTATATTCCGTACAGTATTCACTGTTACAATGGTTTAAGGTGTGAAATGATAGAACCTGTGTGTTAGATTCGTCATGTGGAACCTTATAGAGTGTTTCTTCGTATATCGGTGGTTCAGCGGGAAATCTGAGGGCTTTACAACGCTAAAATCGGGTTTCGATACCCGCATTGGGCACATCATAGACAGTCCATTGTGTAGCTTTGCGCTATTCAACAAACAAAATCAACGTGTTCTGGCTGCATTTTATACTAAAGATGAAATTTATTTACTGTTTCTGAAATGAATCAGTAATAACAGGTCCGAATTTTAAACCATATTAATATTTTTGTATTTAGAATCAAGTTTCAAACCTCGCGTATTAGGTAATTTTATATTGGTTTTTGTTAAGTTAAAAATTTAGTATTTTAAGTTTTGTTTGTTCATTAGCACAAAGCTACATAATAGGCTATCTCCACTACTGGTATCGAAGCCCAGTTTTTAGCGCTATAAGATTTCAGACTTACCGCAGAGAGACGGGGGGGGGCGTATTTTAAGTAATTGTATATTAATTAAATTTACGTAAGCTTAGAAATTTCGTATTTTAAGTACTTCGTATAAATCTGTTTAGAATCGCTTTGCGAACTTTATATATATTTGGTGATTTGATACTAATCTGTTTAAAGTTGTGGAGAGTGTCGGCAAGTAATTAGAATCAATTCAACAACCAGTACAGATGTGGCCAATGATATAGATGAGAATTAAGAGACCATTGTGTTATTTGTTCACGAGATCTTTGCGATGATATGTCGCAGGTGTGTTATCAGAAGAAGAAAAAAATATGGAGAAACTTTGACCTGAATTCCTTTATGAATACACACCACAGTGTATATTCCATTCATGACGTCATACAACAATTACATATGACCGTTATCAGTATTTTCTTTACGTAGTAACAAAAATATATGTGTGAGTCTAATTAGTACTGATAATAACAAAGTCTTATGGGTAAAAAGAAAAAAAATGGTATGTACTCTTGGATAACTCATTTGTTAGAACATTGATCCAATTAACCAAAGATTTGGGTTCACGTCCCGGAATTTCTTTACACTTACTGGTTTTGTTTTCGCTTAAAATAATGTTTGTTAGAAAGTTTGCTTTCATTGATTCGTAGTATGAATTAAATATTTCATTTTATATGATACCGTACCAATATATTTCTTCCTTCTACATAATACTATACTAATATATTTCGTCCTCCTACATAATACTATATTAATATATTTCTTTGTGTGACTTAGCATGGCCTTGCGGTTAAGGCACTGAACTCGCAATATGCGGGTTGTTGATTCTAATCCCTGTCCCACAAAAAATGCTTGCCTCTTTTAGCCGTGGGGGAGTTATAATACTTCAGTCCATCCCACTATTCGTTGATGAAAGAGTAACCCAAGAGTTGGTGGTGGCTGGTGTTGACTAGCTGGTTTTCTTCTACTCTATCACTACTAAATTAGGGATGGCTAGCGTCTATATATACTATCATGCTATTGATACGTTGTTCCAAAGTCGTTCTCGTTTCTCCTGTATTCATTCTTCATAATTACTTCTATTTTTGTCCTTCCTCCCTCCTTCAGGCCGGGGTGATCTGTTGGTTAGCGTTTTGGCCTACGAATCAAATGTCCAAGGTTTAAGCCGCATTGTCACTGAACGCGCTCTG
The DNA here is from genome assembly GCF_000517525.1 of Limulus polyphemus. Classification (NCBI taxonomy): domain Eukaryota; kingdom Metazoa; phylum Arthropoda; class Merostomata; order Xiphosura; family Limulidae; genus Limulus; species Limulus polyphemus. Next base: position 233,315 of record NW_013667494.1, read on the forward strand.
CGATTTCGTCTGTGGACATGGTCTAAAAGTACCAGTCAATCCGATTTTTCAGTTACAAGAGTCTGACAAGGTATTGGAAACAGTGATTTGTGTTGGCTCGCTGGTCAGTAGTTCAAAGCTAGGGACTGCTATACCTGATCCCTAAGGATCTCTGAACTGAACGTTTATCCTTAAGATGCCATTCAGGTTCCTAATACCCAAACCCAAGAATAAAAACAAATCATGTTTCCTAACCCTTGAGCGGTTCGGATACCGAGGAAGACATTTGCGAAAGATCGTATTAAGAAATGCGAAGTTAAGCAGCCATTAACGTTTATATCTACATTTAGTCTTGCACTGTGTCACTTAATAGAGAATGTGCTAATTTCTCTATGTTCTAGCAATAACTGAAAACTTACTAATTTAACATTAATATAAAATTATGTTGTTGTTGTTTTTTATACTTTACACAACGTATAAATCTATCACTAGGTGGCGATGGGCCTGTTGTTTGTTTTAATGTAAAGTTACATAATGGATTATTTGTGCTTTGTTCACCGCGGAGAACTGAATCTCAGATTTTAGCGTTGCAAGTTCGTAAAGTTACCGCTGACCCACGGGAGACTGGCGTTGCAAAACAAACTATTTAAATATAATAGTTGGGATAGATTCGAAATTTGTTAGTTTGTTTGTTTTGTGTTTAAAAATAAAATTACATAATGAGATATCTGCGCGTTGTCCACCAACGATATTGAACCCCCAATTTCAGTGTTATGAGTAAGATTCGAAGAGCCTGTTGGTTAGGATGAAGTCTGGCCACCTGTGATGGTTTCGAAGAAAAGAGAGAAAGCACAGAAAGTGCTCATAAAAGGCGCCTTGAATTCAACTAAAATTAGAATAAACAATATTAATAATGACCACTTCCCTTTACTTTTAAACTTCAGTGAACTATCATAGAAAAAACATCTAGCTATAACCCACCGGTAGGTGGTGTTGAAAGATAATGTTCCAAAGAAGAAGGGAGTTTTGAAATTAACACCCTCTGTAGGCTTGGAACGAGTATCATTTAGTTTAGTGCCAATAAAACGTGCTACAGAGACATTCCAAAAATATATATTATCTAGCTGGTTAAACAGTTTACAACGCTATTCCGTCGACCATAATGAAAAGTCTCAAAGGATGACTTTAAGAAATAAAATGTGTAAGACAACAGATGTTTACGGTGCTAACGCTTTCAGATCCTTAAATACTTTTTTCAACAAGACATGATGATTTTATTTTGTATTTGTGGCAAAGCTACTAAGGCTGACAATGGTTAATTAAAAGAATTATGCGTTTTGTATTTATGGCAAATGTACTGAGACTATCTTATAATTTTGAATTACTTACAAGAGGGAATACAGCCAGTCAGCAGCAGCCTACCATCTACCATTCATGCTAAAGGACTTACTGTCACTTTTATAACGCACCCATAAAATACAGTACAAAAAATATTTTATGGTATCGCCCTGCTCGCCAGTTCCGAAATCCAGAGCTTTACCACAGGGTCAACCTGTTCCCTTCAGGTAAGATACAAAGATTTAAAAACACCAGAGAAATCTAGAAATTTAAGATAAATTGTTGAAAGTTAGCTTTACAGGTCGCTCTGAAGACTGTTATTACCTGAGCCCCTGGCAAACTGAGGATTTATTTTGTCACTTCAGATTATCCTATAAAACTCGGAGAGTATAATTACAAAATAAATCAAACAGAACAAAGCTCGCTATTAAAATAAACAAAATAATAAAATCAGTGTTGAATAAGCTCTTTAATGTTCCGTGTTGTTTTCTTAGTTTTCCAGTCAAACTTTCCTTAATTTAACATAAGCTTTTACTGCGAAATATATCAGGGCCCCTCGTCTATCTCACTCGTTTTATAAAGAAAGCAAGCAAAATCTTATTATCTAGAATCAAACTTTGCATCATTTTTATTTTACTATAGAATAATGTAAAAATTTATTTACTTTTTTGCATCTTCAATGATTTTAGCTCAGCGGCAAGTCTGCAGACTTACCACACTAAAAATCTGGTTTCGATTCCCGTGATGGCTAGAGAGCAAAGATGGCCCACTGTAAAGCTTTTGGCCTAAAAGCAACCAACCAACCAAACTGATCATCTATATAAATAATTTGTTTGCATTTCTCTGTCTGAAACTTTTCTCGTAAATTTCTCGATCAAACGCTGAAAGGCTCATGTCTTTAGAAAGACCTTTGTCCGAGGAGTCCGGATTGCATATTGGTTTTTCATTCAGAATCACCTTACCTGTTTCTTGCTTAGTCAAACTTTTTAATGGAACGAATATGCTACACGGTGGCACAATGTCGTTGACATCACGTGACGAGTGGCTTCGATTTCAACTCTAGTTTTTTTTATTAGAAAGGTATTACACGCAAAGG
>NW_013667494.1:236442-238493 GCF_000517525.1 Limulus polyphemus
CCGCGTATAATTTCCTAAAAAATAAACATTACACTAAATACAATTTTTATGGGCTTTTTCGACTTATTTAGATCTAAAATACGCATGCATAGTTTGTTCAAAAGCATATTCTTATCACTTTGTGAACACGCATTCAGACGTTTCTGCATATTTAGCTAAGTTTGCTTTCATTACAACTTTATATTTACTTTACTTTGTAATAACTTAGCTTCGGTTCATTTCATAGACTGCTATAAAACATCTTTTAGCTACTTGTTTTCATTACCATGGGTTCTATTCTTTGTTTTTGTTAATTTCTTTGTTTCAACTCGTAAAACCATGTCATATATTGAAAGCCCATAAATGTCTCATCCTATGTACGCTATTATAAATACCATTAAATTACTTTATTGTATATGTTACATGTAGTTTTATTAAATAAAGTTACGTCAACGTGAGTTTTTTTGTCTGACCGCGTAAAATTTTTCAAATAGACCGGGATTTAGGGATCTAACACATAATGCTTGCAAAAAAACATAGCTTAAATGGCGTGCGTAAAATTGAGAGAATAAGAAAAATTCAAGCGAATGACATGAAAACTACTGCAAGTGTTTTTGCAGTAGTTGTGAATGTGAAGTGTCGTGGATGGTTTTATTATAATGAATAAGCAGAATTATATACAAATAACTGTAATACAGATAGGGAGCTAACTTTTCCAAGAAAATTAATTTTTAAAATAGTATTCTAATGCTCAAAATTAAAGCTACACTTTTCGTTTTATTGATGATTTAACTTTAATTAATAATTAAAATGTTATTGTTAATTCACCAAAATGTTTTCCTACTGATATGGAAATAGAAAAAAGTAATGGTAATAAATATCAAACACAATATTTAAATATGAATATAATGGTTTATAAAAGAATTGTAAAAAATTTGAATTTTGATTTTACAATTTTTAATTTACCGGTTAAAGGTTTCTTTTTGGCGCAAAGCTGCACAGTGAGCTATCTGCGCTCTGTCCATCGCGGGAATACAATCCTGGAATTTAATGTTGTAAGTCTGTGAACTTACCTCACACCCATCGAAGGATCCAGCTAGAAGTAGTATTATACCTTACTGTTGTTCTAAAAGTGTTCTTATATATATGTTGAAAGGATATGCTTTAATTTACAATAACTATACATTTTTAAATAAATAATTTGGAAAATACAATTGGATTTAACATTGTGAAATATTATAATTATAACAAACATTTTTAATAAACCTGTGCGTCAATGAGACCGAATTCGAGGGATTGGGTGGGTTACAATGGGGGTGTTACTTCTTCCGGTTTTCAAGTTTTAAAAAATGTGGTTCGATATTTTAATCTCAAAAAGTACTTTGCTGACAAAATAACTCACCTCTCGATAGTGTTCAGCCAGGAATATGTGGAGTTTAGGGGATGGTTTGGACCGTGTTCTTCTTGCACACAGTAGAAATGTTCATGTTCAAACAGATACTGCACTTGGCCACTTAAAACTTCCTTGAATTCTTCCTCGACAGAACTCACGAAAGCCGCGAAGAAAACAGATTTTTAGATCTGAGGAATCAGATCTTGTATGGCGCAACATATGCGGCCACAACCAGGTATTGTGTGATTTTTGAGAATGGTGTATGGGTTTTTCTCCATCATGGCCTGAAAACTAGTATGGGGTCGCACACGCTGGGAGGCGATTCGGATTCCAGATATCGCAACGAGTTTAACTCTCTCTCTTCAGATTTTGGATGATTTCTGGAGAGACGGAATATCAACCAATGTATTTTGTGTGATCGCAGATCTCTCTGTGTACTGTTGCATCATTTGTTGCTGTGGGAAAACGAGCCCCGATTTTAATGTTGTAAACTTACCACAGAAGAAATACATGTTGTATTTTTACAACTTTTTGTTTTATTATGTTTATTTTTTCGGTACAATTGCCCCCCCCCCGTGACACAGCGACATGTATGCGGGCTTACAACGCTAAAAATCAGGTTTCGATACCCGTGATGGGCAGAGCCCAGTTAGCCCATTGTGTAGGTTTGTGCTTAATT
>NW_013667495.1:0-3034 GCF_000517525.1 Limulus polyphemus
ACTTTAATTCTAAACTCGACATTGTTTGGTAAATACGTTTAACTCTAAACTCAACATTGTTTGATAACATAAGTTTAACTCTAAACTCAACATGTTTGGTATATAAGTATGAGTCTGAACTCAACATGTTTGGTATATAAATTTAACTCTAAACTCAACATTGTTTGGTACATAAGTATGAGTCTGAACTCAACATGTTTGGTATATAAATTTAACTCTAAACTCAACATTGTTTGGTATATAAGTATGAGTCTAAACTCAACATTGTTTGGTACATAAGTATGAGTCTAAACTCAACATTGTTTGGTACATAACTTTAATTCTAAACTCAACATGTTTGGTACATAAGTTTAACTCTAAACTCAACATGTTTGGTACATAAATTCAACTCTAAACTCAACATGTTTGGTACATAAGTTGGGCGATTCGGCCAAATACATATATTTACTTGATTTGCTTTCGTTTGTTTTGAATTTCGCGCAAATCTACAAGAGGGCTATCTGCGCTAGCCGTCCATAATTTAGCAGTGTTAAACTAGAGGGAAGGCAGCTAATCAACACTACCCTTCGCCAACTTTTGGGCTACTCTTTTACCAACGAATAGTAGGACTGACCATGACAAATTTGAAAATCAACGTTGTTGGGTACGTATAGTGAGGATCAGACCAACAGCGTGATTTGCCTTCGGATTTATGTACCATGAGAAATATATATGTGTGTCTGTGTGTTAATTTGGAACTTTTTATTATTGATATAATTCCCTACTAAACTCGGGCGTGTAACTATCCCCCCCCCCTCTCTAAATCCCATCACAGCCCACTTCGGAGTCTCTCTCTTAATACGACATTCAAGTCCCTCGGAAACCTTCTCTGGTCCGGTTCAGCACCTCCGCGAGCCGGCAGCCATGCACAACGTTCCCGCTACGGCTCGCTGCTTGCCTGTCAACGACCAACTAACTCGCGGGGTGAAAGACACCCGTTTTCAGGTTCTTCTACTTAGTTACCGTACTTTATTCGACATACTGAAAAAGTAGTCACCAAAATCTGGATTTTATCATCGGAGTTGAAAGGCTTTACGCGTTCTAATGTTCTGGGTTCTTCATGAATAGCTCGTAGCCGGCTTGATAAAACAGTTGCGTCTTAAAAACCTGTCTGAATAAGTGACACACCCATCTTCCGTAACTGTTGCTAGATTATAATACTAGATTAAGAATTTCTCTTCGCGAAAACAATTAAATGTTTACTTGAAACAATGCCATACTAACATTCTATGCCGCAATGGGCATTGTTTCGAGGAGAAAATACTAACATTCTATGACATTGTTTCAAGGAGGAATATTGCGGCATAGAATGTTGGTACGAGATTGTTTAAAGGAGGAACACTGTAACATAGAATGTTGGTACGGCATTGTTTAAAGGAGGAACATTGTAACATAGAATGTTGGTACGGCATTGTTTAAAGGAGGAACACTGTGATATAGAATGTTAGTATGACATTGTTTCAAGGAGGAATATTGCGGCATAGAATGTTAGTATATCACAGTGTTCCTCCTTTAAACAATGCCGTACCAACATTTTATGTTAGAATGTTCCTCCTTTAAACAATGCCGTACCAACATTCTATGTCACAGTGTTCCTTCTTTAAACAATGCCGTACCAACATTCTATGTTACAGTGTTCCTCCTTTAAACAATGCCGTACCAACATTCTATGTCACAATGCTGATCTAAATCACTGTATTTTGTCGCTTTTAAGAGTATTTTATGCCAAGATTCATACAAAGCTAAGAAATTTAAAAATAAATATCATTTGAAGAAAATACTTTAATGTCTACACACAGTTATATATATATATATGTTGTATAACGAAGTTTGGAATAATTGTTGAAATAAATGTTAAAGCATGACGAAATATTATATAAACACTTGAAAAAACACACATTTACCGTTGGTTTCAATGTATAAGAACAAATATTTTTGACTTAGAAATGAGTCGGGCGTGGCTTATGCTTAAGCGTGCCTGAAATGTAAATCCAAGTTTTCTTTCCTCGCGTGCTGTTGGATCAAAAACGCGCCTCGTACTATGTGGCCGTGGGTTTGGTATAAGTGTGAGATCAAATCCCATGAACTATATGGTCAGACAAGAATAGGTCAAAAGTTGGCGGTGGGTGTTGTTGACCAGCCGTCTCCCTTCTAATCCATCAGTTCAAAATTAAGGACAACTGTGTCCAGGTAGCTCTTGTGTAGCTTTGCGCGAAAATATTAAAACAATCAAATATTTTTAGAAACCTTCGAATCTCATTTCGATTTTTGTTGTTGTTATTATTTGATGTCATAGAGACTTAAAAAGAGCTGATCTTGTTTCTTGGTTTATTTTAAAACTGACCTAAAGAAATTTGAAAATAATATATGGTTTATTTCTCAGAACGTATAACATAAAAAATTACATATTTAAAGTGGTAATTCTTAAACAAACGTATATGGGATGTCACAAATTTTATTAGTATCCCCCCCCAAAAAAAAATAATTTTTCCCATCCAGTCAGTTAAGATTACGTTTTCCCTGTATTGAACAATCAGTAGGTTTCGTTTATATAAATACAATAGTACTGTCTGTTGTTTGTTGTATGTCCATGTAACTACTTCGCCCCCCATAAATGGATCTTCATCAAATTTGATATGGAGGTTCATTGGGTCCATGGGGAAGATACATACAAATTTTCAGTTTTGAATTTTGCGTTTTGTGATTTTATTATGGACGTTTTTTGCGTTTCTTACCACTAACTTCGCCACCTGCTGATGGATCTTCACCTAATTTGGCACGAAGATTTGCTGGGTTCATGCGGAGATACGTGCAAATTTGCGGTTTCACATTTTGTATTTTGCTGTTTTTATGGCCGTTTTTGCGTTTTCTACAATTACATATAAGGGAAGCAACTTTTAATGACCTAAGATAACCTTTCATTAATCATGAATTTACATAACTTCCATCCATGGGACGGGTACTCCAGCTAGTAGAAAATACGTACGTTTTTTTT
>NW_013667495.1:3818-17310 GCF_000517525.1 Limulus polyphemus
GGACACAGCAGAAAGCCCAATGTGGATTTGTTTCAAATCAAACAACCAACTCAGTAATAACATCCACCGGAAGGACAGCGGTAAATCTACAAACACAGTGGACACAGCAGAAAGCCCAATGTGGATTTGTTTCAAATCAAACAACCAACTCAGTAATAACATCCACCGGAAGGACAGCGGTAAATCTACAAACACAGTGGACACAGCAGATAGCCCAATGTGGATTTGTTTCAAATCAAACAACCAACTCAGTAATAACATCCACCGGTAGGACAGCGGTAAATCTACAAACACAGTGAACACAGCAGATAGCCCAATGTGGACTTGTTTCAAATCAAACAACCAACTCAGTAATAACATCCACCGGAAGGACAGCGGTAAAGCTACAAACACAGTGGACACAGCAGAAAGCCCAATGTGGATTTGTTTCAAATCAAACAACCAACTCAGTAATAACATCCACCGGTAGGACAGCGGTAAATCTACAAACACAGTGGACACAGCAGATAGCCCAATGTGGATTTGTTTCAAATCAAACAACCAACTCAGTAATAACAATGTATTACTTGAGTGAGCTTTTTATGAAACGAAAAATACTAACAAATTTTAAAAGTCAAAATCTTAAGGTAATTTATCCTTTTCTTTCTATGAAAATCAATTTTTGGTTGGATACGATTAAAGTATAGCCTTTGGAAGACAGTAACAAGCCACATTATGTAATTCCTGTAAACACACCCGAGTGTGTGTCCCTTAATGTACATATACCTGTGCGCACGTGCGTGTACGAGTGTGCATTTTCAGGTAATATGTGTATATGTATATACAAATATGTCTCTTCAAGTGCATACCTGTATGTATACGGGTGTGTCTCTTCAAGTGCATATCTGTATGTATACGGGTGTGTCTCTTCAAGTGCATACATGTGCACACGTGTGTGTACGAGTGCGCATTTTCAGGTAATATGTGTGTGTGTGCACGGGTGTGTCTCTTCAAGTGCATACCTGTGTGTGTACGGCTGTGTCTCTTCAAGTGCATACCTGTGTGTGTACGGGTACACTTGAAGAGACACACCCGTACACACACAGGTATGCACTTGAAGAGACACTAAATAGCTGTTATTGTGAACCCAGAGCAAATAGCTGTTATTGTGAAGCCAGAGTAAATAACTGTTGTTGTGAAGCCAGGGTAAGTGATTACTGACGTGTATGCAGGACAGGTAATTACTGTTATAAAACAAGGTTAAATAAGTTTTGTTGTGAGCCAGAGCATATGACTGTTCTTGTTAAGCCAGAGTAAATAACTGTTGTTGTGAAGCCAGGGTAAGTGATTGCTGACGTGTATGCAGGACAGGTAATTACTGTTATAAAACAAGGTTAAATAAGTTTTGTTGTGAGCCAGAGCATATGACTGTTCTTGTTAAGCCAGAGCAAATGGCTTTTGTTGTGAAGCCAGTGGAAATGACTGTTATTGTGAAGCCAAGGTAAATGACTTTGAATGTGAAGTTGGGACAGATGACTGTCGGTTCCTTAGGAACGTGAATGGAAAAAATAGCTTTGTAAATGAATGCATACAGTTATTTAACAGCATACAGTCCCTTGCATGAGCTTCATTGTAAGGCTACCCTTACAAAAAATAAATAAAAATAGATTGACTAACTGAACTGTTACTCTTAATGTTTGGCGTTCTAAAACTACGACAATGACGCACGTCAAATTCGGTTGGATTAAACTAGACATGCATGTCGTTAGCAGATAATGTATAATGAATTTGAATTAGGCATAATCGGTCTCTGATTAAAGAAACCTGTCTGACATCTGCCCTTACTGCAGCTGAATCTTGTGATTTTTTTCTTCTGTTATTATAGATGGACATCATTCAAGAGACAGGTGGCCAAGGTCAAGTACCTCTTCCACCCAACACCATGAACAAACACCACCGGTTTCCCCCAATGCAGGCATAATCAGGCCTTCTTCTCTTGCCGTCCCCGTAATCCAAACACCTGTCACGTCGAAAGCTTCTCTAAAGAATCCTGTCACGGGTGGAACGAACGACGAATCTCCAGCCCAGGGCATTTTGACTCCTACTTCGTTTCGGTGGCAAGATGAGTGCTCCACAGCATCGACACAGGCCCTGAAGTGTCCTAACACCGAGGCCCGGCCAACGTCTGAAGTCCAAGCTTGGTCGCGCTCTCCTGAACGACGACATTCCCCAGTCTTCAACGATCATGAAGTTTCGCGACTGTCCGATGAGGATCCTCCATCTCCTACAGATAGCAGTCACTCCATGGATTCTCTCAAAGTACGTCTGTCTCTCTTACAACAAAGGGTAAGAGACGTCATTTTTACTCTAGATCTGGTGTTTATACTGTCTTATTCTTCCATAACTACCGTTTCCGGGTTAGTAACACCAATATCTAACCAAAGATCAATACTTTATTCACCATAAACCGATCAAATATGTTAACAAGTGAATTTAAAGAACGTTTTTTGGTATTACATTAGTGTGATTTATCGACTAAATGTTCAACTAGAACGTGGACGGTTAGGACGCTACTCTCTTATTAAAATAATGTCGAGAGTTATATTTATCATCACCGTAAGATTAACTTATTTTCTTTCATTTTAGCTTGGCTGGTCTTGTGATGTGCCGGTGGAGTTTGTCAATGGTGGCCATGGGATAAAAAATCCGTTCGTTCAAAAAAGTCAGCTAACTGTGGAGGAAGAGCAACAGGATTTCAAGCTTTCAGAAAAGCCATGTGTATTGACATCTACACAGGAGGATAACAGCCGGTAGGTTCGACCAGAAAGGACCTACCTGGCCAGAATATTGATGTATAATCTTTGTAGATGAAACAAAATCGGATACTTACGTAGCTAATCTGATTTCTGATACCTCATGAAAGAAGCTTCAACATTTACTTAGTTTAGGACAGTGTATCTATTTCTCTGTTTGTCGTATCTTTCTTTTAATCTGTTGTTCTTTCTATTCATAATGATTGATTACTATTATGTATTATTTCCCAGAAGTTTAGTATTATAATTTCAATCATAGGTAAGTCCTAACTAACACGGATAATTCTGTTTGTTCTTTTAACAGGCTAGCTTGTAAAGTCTGCGGGAAGGCGTTCAGTCTCCAGAGATTGTTGAACCGACACATGAAAAGCCACAGTAATGTCAAGCGGTTTCTCTGTACGTTTTGCGGGAAAGGCTTCAATGATACATTTGACCTGAAGAGACACACCCGTACACACACAGGTATGCACTTGAAGAGACACACACAGGTGTGCACTTGAAGAGACACACACAGGTGTAGTAAATAACTGTTGTTGTGAACCCAGAGTAAATAGCTGTTATTGTGAAGCCAGAGTAAATAACTGTTGTTGTGAAACTAGGACCAGAGTAAATAACTGTTGTTGTGAAACTAGGATAAATAGCTGTTATTGTGAACCCAGAGTAAATAGCTGTTATTGTGAAGCCAGAGTAAATAACTGTTGTTGTGAAACTAGGATAAATAGCTGTTATTGTGAATCCAGGTTGTGAAGCCAGAGTAAATAGCTGTTATTGTGAACCCAGAGTAAATAGCTGTTATTGTGAAGCCAGAGTAAATAGCTGTTATTGTGAAGCATGTCGTATTTATACATGAAGCTCCGTATATTGCAACATGTCGTATTTATACATGAAGCTCTTATATATTGTATCATGCCGTATTTATACATCAAGCTCTGTATTTTGCATCATGTGGTATTCTCTGTATCTTGCATCATGTGGTATTCTCTGTATAATGCATCATGTTGTCATATTTGTCCGTTAATTAAAATGCTTATAATACAGATATTTTTGTTGTTTTGATAAAACAAAACAGTGAAACTATATTCATATAAGAGTAAGAAAAAAGTCGTATTTTACAACTCCAGAACAAGTTAATATTTATTTCGTACAAATTGTCTAGTGGGTTAGAGATTTCTTTGGGTGATATACGAGGCTTTGGGAAGTGACCTTCATGGAAACTCGGCACTTTCCTCGTCCGTTATTCGAACGGTCACGTGATCACCGGCAACGGTGACCATGGCCTTCAGTGGAGCTCCGCTCACTTTCTCTTAGCCTCCTGTAGATTTCAAGGTGACCCGACACCGCCTGCAGCAGTACAGGTTCCCCTACTCCAGGAATGTTAAACCTGTTTTGCGAGCTAGCTGTTATGGTGCTTATTTCAATGTCAAGATCTTGCAAAACTTCTTTCATCTAAACGCTACAGTTAGAAACAACACTTTTTGATTTTATGTGATTTCCTTATAGAATGGCATTTCAGCCATTCAGAAATCCCGTCTCTTGGTTAAATCAAACGAAACAATTCAAAACACCGTGCGCGAGGATGTCCGATTCTAATAACTAATTATAAAACTTTTAAAGGCATTCCCCACACCCAGTAATTTCTGGAATTGCTGAGTAACATTAATCTTTTATTTTTGTACAAAAGCATTAAACTGTTGTTATAATCACTCCATTTAACCATTTCCTATCTTTTCAGTATGTTTTTTCACCAATAACGAATCCCTTGGAAACGTTTCTCGTGCAGAGTATATTTAAAAAACTGTAGTCGTTTTTTCCAAACTATTAACCTTGGGGTCAGAATAAATGGTCGTTGATAAAAACCACAGAACACGATTTAAAACCTCTCACACCCTTATGTTTCATATATAGAAACATTTCATATTTGAAAATAAGCATATCTTGAATAAATCTTTAAATAATTGCCTTAGTATATGAAGCGGAAGAGTAGTAATAAAGTATGTTTTGACCCTATTTCCATGTCTACTAGGTTTCAATAATTAATTTTGTTAGAACCGTAATTAAGAAACAGGAACCTGATTAACTGTTCTGTGGGTCAGCGATAAGTTTACGGGCTTCAACGCTAAAATTCTGTATTCGATTCCCCACGATGCAGAGTTTTGTCCAGTCGTTCAAATAAACAAAAACACAAACCGTGACTGAATTCGATAATTTTAACTTACTGTCATTGAAACAATTTTTAAAATGAGAGAGCTGAAAAACCATTGGACAAATATGTAACCTTTGTATATGAAGGAATCCACGTGCTTGTTTGCTTTTATGTTAAAACATTTTAATTGTAACAAACGTTTAGCAAAACATTTTTAAGACAAAAAAGAAGCTTGCTACAACGTTTACAACATAAAACGTTGAAAGCAAATAAGCCGAAAGGTAAATCAGGTTTAACATCCGCACTATGATTAAACTTTTTCATGAAGTGGCTGATGTCACAATAAGCTAACAGTGAACATCATGTTACGGCACTAAAAGTCTAGCAAAAAGTATAGTCAAATATCACACCTAGTTCCCGCATCCTGGTCATGAACAAAATTATTCGTTCCAACGAAACATACCTCCATATCGTTTCTTTTTTTGTGAGTAAAACAGCCAGGGCAAATAACTGCTGGTGTGAAACTAGGATAAATAGCTGTTATTGTGAATCCAGAGTAAATAACTGTTATACACTATATAAGAGCTTGATGTATAAATACGACATAATACAATATACAGAGCTTGATGTATAAATACGACATGATACAATATACAGAGCTTGATGTATAAATACGACATGATACAATATACAGAGCTTGATGTATAAATACGACATGATACAATATACAGAGCTTGATGTTTCAATACGACATGATACAATATACGGTCATCTAATCTTTGTCATGATTTTTGACTGGACTGTTGAGAAAAAAAAATGTTTTTATGGTTTTATCGTCTTCACCCTCCGTTTCTGGTATCAGTTTGACCCCTCAAAGAACATAAACGCACACCATTGTGACCTATATACGTAAGGAAGTACATTTGATTATCTCTACTGGTTACCAAGTTTACTTTTGATTCAGGTATATAGCTTATTCTGATCGGAATTTAATGTTAGTTTCTACTTTTCGTAGATAGAACAGACAAATACGTCACAGTCTTACAGTTATCAAACTCTCGACAGTGTTACAGTTATCAAACTCTCGACAGTGTTACAGTTATCAAACTCTCGGAAGTGTTACAGTTATCAAACTCTCGGAAGTGTTACAGTTATCAAACTCTCGACAGTGTTACAGTTATTAAACTCTCGACAGTGTTACAGTTATCAAACTCTCGGAAGTGTTACAGTTATCAAACTCTCGACAGTGTTACAGTTATCAAACTCTCGGAAGTCCGAACACAAATCATCGTCGGAAGTCGGTACACAAATCATCGCTTCTGACACGGTCTCTTTTTTTTCTTCACATTTGAGAATCGTGAGAAAAATTTCCATTCTGCACTGTATATACTGTCCTTATTGATTTAAACGATTAAATGTTATTAAAAGGTTGGATGTAAGGAATTAACTAAAAATGCATCTTTTTTGTAAAACAATACTTTACCTGACTGTATAAAAAGTTAAAAACTGAAAAACATTTGGCAACCTGCAACCTAATTAAATACTTTAAGTATAGTCTGAGTACACGTTCAGTCATAATCGTGTTTAAGTAGTCTTAAAAATCTTTTAGTAGTGAACAAAATGTTTTTAAAAAAGAAGACAATTAAAATAATAATAAAATGTTAGTAAATACGCTGATTTACAGTTGAACATTCATTGTTTACAAGTCTAATGTACAATTAAATGTTCCTTTGATTCTTTCAAATCATTTTAGACATCGTCACTGAATTTTCTTAATTTATTCTAACAACTCATTTTATCAGTTTTTATATTATCTGGCGCCCATTTTACATTCGTACTCACTTCAATCATAACGCATTTACTCTCTAGCTTGTTGACGTTCGGGTGATCCCAGCTTTCACCCTCGGACTTTTTATGTGAAGTGTAGTATTTCAGTTATGTGGGCGAAACGCTTCCTAAAAGTTATTTATTGAAATTGCCAACACAACTGATTTCCTCTGCCAGTGTTATGAGACTTCTTTACGAAGTTCAGTTGAACTTGCTTATGCTTAGTGAACCCCATCGCTATAATGTTCACCAAGATCACTGACATGAAGCAATCCCCACCCATCATCCCGAATAACGACCTCTCGTGGAATTCCGGTGCAACTTAACAGTTTCGGATGTACCGGTTTATACAGCAACAAAATCGTTCCGTTTTTTTCATTCCACCGGAGGAGCAGGCCGAACCTGTCTCCTACCGTGTGTCAGTGACCCACAAATGTTTCCCTCTCAGTAACATCAATAGGTAGCCTTGACAGGGCGCATGCGTTCGGTTTTTGGATCCCGCCCTCGGCAAGAAGTTGCTTTTCTCATTCAACCGTCGCGTTCGTCTCACGGTTGTAGTCAGCCACTCACTTTCGTCCACCTTGACCGTGGTGCGCATGCCACAGTAGCCCACATTTGTTGAGAGTTTAGCGTAGCTTCGTCATTCTGGACTCTGGTTCTACTACTGACGGTTGGTTCTTATCAACGCAGATATGCCAAGAGCTTTTCTTGTTCGTAAACATCGGTCACATTGGAGGCCTGGTCCCGGAGGAACGGTCACTCCTCCACCAAGTCCGGAACAAAGTCGGCTAAACGGCCAATTTAGCCCAGTCCCAGAGGTCGAATATTCCACAGGTGCGCTTTTATATTTTAAATGTGAAAATTTTCTTGTTAGAGAAACAACTGTTATGATTGATATAACTTGGCTCTAAACAGATGCCTTTTGATTATATTGTATAACTTCGTTTCATTCCAAATCAACTAATAACCTTCTGAGGATTAAGACTATATTGTACGTTCTATGTTTTGGAATTAGCTAGTATATATCATAAAGTAAATATGTTTCTACAGATTCATCTTATAATTTGATATATGTTTCTAAAGATTGATCGTATAATTTGATATATGTTTCTAAAGATTGATCTTATAATTTGATATATGTTTCTACAGATTGATCTTATAATTTGATATATGTTTCTACGGATTCATCTTATAATTTGATGCCGCCACCAGATATTTTTGGACAACATTTTAATGGTTAAAAATAGCTTTGTAGCTTTTAACATTGTGTAGACTTTCTTTGAAACTCTCTCTGTCTGTCTGTCTATATAAACACATACGTTCAACTTTCCATATAAGAAATTCACTTTCTTAATGTATCTGTTTTGTTTTCATCATATACTGCAAATTTATATTTAAATTGTCCCATCTGTTTACATTTAAAAGCATAGATTTTATAGATTGATTAATTTTAAGAGGGTCAAAAATGAAATATCAAATTCATTGTTTAGAACTGCCGAATAAAACCGCGAAACGTCTTCCAAGGTATATATAATTTTTGCAAAGTTCCTTTTCTCAAAAGAAGTGTCGATTGTTTTTACTGAGGAATCTTTCTGTATTTTACATCAAAATCGTAATTTATTATCAGGGATAGCTGGTTTATCATGAGTTGAATCTATTATCAGGGATAGCTGGTATATCATCAGTTGAATTTATTATCAGGGATAGCTGGTTTATCATGAGTTGAATCTATTATCAGGGATAGCTAGTTTATCATCAGTTGAATCTATTATCAGGGATAGCTGGTTTATCATGAGTTGAATTTATTATCAGGGATAGCTGGTTTATCATGAGTTGAATTTATTATCAGGGATAGCTGGTTTATCATGAGTTGAATTTATTATCAGGAATAGCTGGTTTATCATGAGTTGAATTTTTTATACAATTGAAACATGCCGTTTCCACTGCAGCATTTACCAAAATGTTACTAGTTATTTCGTGGATTACTTGAAGAAATCTTGTTTTTATTTTATTCTTCTCTTCAAGTTCACGCCAAAATACATGGATTTGTGCAGTAAATATTACTTACCACCTCCAAATAGAAAATGAAGTATCCTTACATAAAAGTAGTTCAAAAATAAACATTTTGATGTAAGCATCTTATTTTTCGTTACGACACACGTACTGAAAACGGTACCTAGTATATATTCGCTGGGTTAGCGGTACGATCCAGTGCCTCTCTCTGCAGAAAGCGAAACTTTACACCTCCAGTACCTTTCACGGCCAAGGTCAACTTGCTCACACGCGCCATCTAGTGGTAAATTTCGTTGTGTGCCGTTACTGGAGAGACCACATTCCTGTACACTATAGTTGATCTTGTCGAGCCAGGTACTACGTGAACACACTGGTCTTACGGCTTTTGCAACATCATCATTTGCATACGCTACTGCATACTAACGCAATATACTCTCGCATAAAAGTTTTCCAGCATAATGGGATAACTTAAGTGATTCCTAGTTTTTACTATAAGTGCTAGTCACATATATTATCTATATATTGCTGGTGTACGAAAGTTAGACTGAGGTTTTAGAAAAATATGTAGCAAATACTTTTACTTTGCTAATCCCATTAGTGAGTGTTACATAGCACATGACAGTATGGGTACTTTTATATGTAGTAAATACTTTTACTTTGCTAATCCTATTAGTGAGTGTTACATAGCACATGACAGTATGGGTACTTTTATATGTAGTAAATACTTTTACTTTGCTAATCCTATTAGTGAGTGTTACATAGCACATGACAGTATGGGTACTTTTATATGTAGTAAATACTTTTACTTTGCTAATCCTATTAGTGAGTGTTACATAGCACATGACAGTATGGGTACTTTTGGTCTCTTTTCTGTACGGAAATTATAAGCCTTCTGTTTGATTTAATTTGATGTGGCGCTTCATTTCGCGTGCTCTTTAATTAAATAATTCACGAAACTATAACGGTATTTTATTGCATATATTATACTTATTGAGAAAACGTTCTTAAAGAATTTTATTTAGCTGTCCCTCTAGAAATGTTAGACCAAGAGTACGTTATGTCGTCGTATTTATACATGAAGCTCTAATGCTGAGAGAAGCAGTCATACCGAATCTACAGACCAATAAGTTGTACTTTATAGTAACTTATTCATACAATCTGGGAGTTTCGAGACAAATAAAATTGAAATTCCAAGATTACCATAGTGGTCCGAATTCATTCAATGCTGAGAGAAGCAGTCATACCGAATCTACAGACCAATAAGTTGTACTTTATAGTAACTTATTCATACAATCTGGGAGTTTCGAGACAAATAAAAAAGTTCAAAGATGTACCAAGTATGAACTCTGAACAAAGGAAAATGATAGAACTGCTTATTGATTGGGAAATTTTACATGCCCAATTATTAAACATTTTTAGATCGTAAAAGTTCTCATTCTATCTATGTTCCAAACATCCATATTGTTATAAATACGACAAAATGTGCTAACAGTTTTGAGGTTAAATGTACGCATATCTATTATATTTAATACGTATATACCAATTTAAGTATGAGAACATCTTAGCTCAATTAAAAGCAATTACAACGATTAATAAAAAGGCTTGACACTCTAAAGATAAGCTCTGCTTTATCTTATATCTTGTAAAGAAGGACTGGGTGTGTTTAGTGTGTCGGATAGTGAACTCTATGATTCATGGCTCACGTCTCGTTGGCGTAAAGACGCGCTTCGAATTGAGAGATTTAGATGTGCTATAGGAGTGACAGTCAAATTCCACTACTCTGTTAGCCAAGAGTAGCTCAAAATTTGGCGGTGGATGCTTTGATTAGCTGCTTTCTTTTTAGTCTATCAGCTCAAAATCAGGGTTGGCTAGCATAGATACCCCTTGCTGCAGGTTTCCGCGAAAACGGTAAAACAAATAAAGAAACGTAGTAAAGAAAGGACCACCCTTTACGTTCGGGCCTTTCAGTCGTTTTGGGTAGCTATACTAGTGCATTAGATTACCACAGTGGTCCGAATTCATTCTGGAAATTCCATGGCTTCCAATAATATACATTCAAGTGTGGGTAATATGTGCATATAATGGTCATATAGAATCTTAATTTATCTGTAGTCCATTGTGTAGCTTTCACTTCGCAACAAACAAAATCTATTTACCTGTATACTAAGAAGCTTAATATTTGCATTGAAAATAAAAAGGGGTGGGATGAGGAGTAAACAATCTTATAACTGGCTGTTTTACAACATTACCGGTGTAAGAAAAGGTGACACAAGATTGGATAGTAATACCTGAATATTAAATACTTCTAAGTTGATAAACGCTTACTTTAGACTTTACTGCATATTATTGGCCATATTCTTAGTCTTAACGTATTTTGTATATTACACATCATTCATGTTTAAACGAAAAGCTTCATATGTAGTCTAAACACACATGTCAAAGAAAAACAACAACATAAAAAACATTACTGTGCCACTGTAGGGTTGTTTCAGTAACATTTCGTTCAACATAAATTCTGAATCCTAAATGTTTCATTTACTTATTTAATTATTATCATAAACATGAACAAGTAAGCCGTTTTTGGCTTTCATAGGTTCATGAATAAGCTGATTTATGTATAAGTTGGATAAACCGTTGGAACAAAACCAGTTAAGGCCGTCAATACTTTTAATGAGTGTTACATTCCCTCGGTTTTCACAGGCTTCAACCTACAAAAATTGAATATCAACGTATATAAAGTTGTCCTTTCTAATAACTTCTTCAATATTTGTCCCAAGAGATATCCGACTGTAAAAGTTTAGTCCGATGAGATTCTTTAGTGTGTTTTTTATAATTATAACACCTTTTTTGTTTTTTCAAATAAAACTCAAAATATTTTCACAACAGACATTTAGGTTTTGTTCACAGTATTTAGAAATAAATTCGTATCAGCATTTTACTTTATTGTGTTCATCCTTGTGTAAAAAAGGCATGAAAAACTAGTAAAACAACAAATAAGCAATTTCTACCCTGATTATTAAATTGAGAAAACTCGTTTAAATTAATATTTGGGTCTAGCATGGCCTGATGGTTAGGGCGTTCGATTTCACAATATGCAGGTCGCAAGCTCGAATTCCGTTACCGAACATGCTTGCCCTTTCAGACGGAGGGAGGGGTGCGTTATAATGTAACCGTCAATCCCACCTTTCGTTGGTAAAAGAGATTGGTGAATATCTAGAAACAAGGTTACATTATAAATACAAGAATCAGTGAAGCATTGAGTTAGTTACAGTTCGTTCAGTTATTGAGAAGTTAGTGAAATATTCGTATCAGTTACTTATTGCGTATATTCACTTACGCGGTCGATTAGCCACGAAATTTTTCGAATAAGTTTATTTGCAGCTACATTAGCAAATATATTTCTATTGAAAGGGAAAACGTTATTTCAGTATTAGTGAACTTAGTTAGGCCTACAAATGCAATTGTGTACCAGTGATAATAGCCTGTAGCAAACGTTAACGAAGAAATAAACTAATTCGTTATGTTACGCGGGCTAGACTTCGTATTATTTTCACCAAATAATTCCAACGAACTCACTCAACTGTAGAATAAGTTACAACAATATTCATAAGTGTACCGGATTTTGTTACAACAATATTCATAAGTGTACCGGATTTTGTTACAACAATATTCATAAGTGTACCGGGTTTTGTTACAACAATATTCATAAGTGTGCCGGATTTTGTTACAACAATATTCATAAATGTACCGGATTTTGTACTTGCAGACTTAAACAATCGTCAGTTGTAGAGCTTATTATTGTTTACATTTATGGTGTATTCGAACTGCGATACCTTTGTTGATACCTCTTATTTCTAAAGGTGTACAGAAATATACCATACTTTTATACATGTAACTGTAGCTAATTCCAGGTTCGAATTTTTGATCAAAATCATTTTGCCTATTTTGTCATAGCATACGACTTTTAGAACACAAATGTACCAAGTTTTGTAGGCTTAACAAACCTCCGGTTACAGACGATAGATCATTTAAGAGTTTTTGAATTGCGTCTTTCCTACTAATCTAAATAAAATAACGTTTTTAATTTAATTTCAACTCTTCTTTCTTAGAGTAATTCCAGCCATTTTCAAGTTGTATAAGTGTAAGGCGAAAGTTGTGTCAAATTGATGTGTTTACCAAGAAAAAAAAGACACGTGTTTCTCCAGTGTGTGGAATCTTTCTTGTGAATTCTCAAGGTCCAAGATTCAGGTCGCAATATACCGCTGACACGCTTCGCATTTGAAGATGTGGACACGTTATAAAAGTGACGATCAGTCTTGGTATTCGATTAAGAGTAGACGTGTAGGCGGATGGTGTTCCTGGCTGGCTGCTCTCCTTATGATGAACATTTCTAAATTAAGGGGTGTATTTACATAATACAACTTAAACGCTAAATACGCCCGAGTTTCGATTGTAACTTGAACTCGTTATATGTCAATTATCCATTCACGAGCAGTAAGTAATCTGTTGATTTGTATTGAATAAACAGTATACACAACAATCCTTAAACCAAAAAACATTCTGATGTAATAAACTTTGTTGTCACTATAACTACGATCACTATTAATTTTAATAATTTAAGATTTATAATTTGAAAGCTAAAAAAAAAACGTACGTATTTTCTACTAGCTGGAGTACCCGTCCCATGGATGGAAGTTATGTAAATTCATGATTAATG